>NC_141628.1:30078601-30243601 GCF_047967505.1 Dipteris shenzhenensis | reverse complement strand
GATAAATACAATCAATGCTCAAGTTTGGACATAAATAAAGGTATCCTTTTGAAGATATTGGAACACATGAGAGAAATAATATTGAAGATACATGAATTTTTAGACATACTATTAAAGACAAATGAACATATAATGGATGAAATCCTATTGATGATACATGAATTTTCAATAGAACTATTATTCAAAAGATTTGATGGATTGAATGTAGCTTTACTACATTATCCCTTTTACAAGGGTGTTTGAGTTTGAGGCTTGAAACATAAGAATGAATTTGTGTTGAAGCCTAGTGGTTTGTTAAGGATATGTGAAACTTAAAGTAAAAGTACTTACAATGGAAGGGATTATATCAAGATCCTATTAAGGACATGTGAACATATAGTAGAATAATTCTACATAAAATTAGTGGATCAAACTTAATGGCTCAAAAGCAAAAAAGGATGATGGTGCAACCTAGGGGCTACTCTATGGCACTATGGCAGCAATCTTTGTTGTTACTATCAAAGGTAGTGTAACTTTTTTGTCAAGGAAAGAGACGCGAACCACTCCACATGACCTAGATCTGTATGACCTAGGTTGCACCGACTTGTTTCTTTCATGGATAAAAAGTGACCCTTAGGTGATGCTATAGCACTCCCTTTTTTGGTCCATTATTATAGCACAATTGGGGCCTTTTGACCTAATAGTAGCTACCCATCAAATATTTGTTGTAGATGTTAGGGGTAATTACCAAACTACTAGTGGTAGTTTTATCACCACCATTAGTAATTTTATTTTAGTGTTCCTTAATGGTAGTTCTCCTACTACTACATACAATATTACCAATAGTAATCCTAATCCCAATGATAGTACACATAATATTATTACGACCGTCCAACTTTAATCATCATTATATCTATGAATACATATATATAGGTCTATCTATATCTATACATATTTATTCCTCATCCAATACGTTTGCATTTATTTTTGGTGCTTTGCTTACTTTGAAACTAAAGATAATGTGATTTCATTATTGTTAGCATTCTTGTCAAACATGAGGAGCTGGAATGCATAAGAGTTGGGAGGCACATTATAATTTTTGTGCAGATTTGAGCCATTGAATAGCCTATTGATTCTGATTGTTTTCTTTCTTATTAAATCCTTAATTTGGTTATTTCACACCGAACATCACCATATCAATTCATATTTTTTTTGTTCTAGTAATGTCCTATCACAGCATAGTCTAGGGTTGATCAAACAAGATAAATGGGTGCTCACATTTAATATATTTTTGAGAGTCAAAGGATAGTGGCTGTAGACTACAAAATCATCACTTTGAATAAATTTGGCAAGATTCTTCTGATAGAAGGAATAATTTCTATTGCACTAACGATGAAAGAAAATTATCAAAAGGCTAATACAAGGCTCAAAATCACACTGGTGCTACTAGGCTTAATAGTCGTAGGCTAGTAGTAGTACTAGTGTATTTACTAAGTAGTGTGCATGCCTCTCCTCATTAAAATTCATAGTCTTCAAAAATATATAATACATAAGTCAAAATATTCTAATTAGTTTTATCATCCTAATGTTGAAACTGACTCAAATTCATAGTCTTCAAAAAGGTATATAATACATAAGTCAAAATATTCCAATTAGTTTTATTGTCCTCATGTTGAAACTGACTTTCTCTTCCTTCGTCTCCTATGAGCTTCAAACCTTTAATCCATGAATCTCTCAAATAGTAAGAATGGTCTTGTATTAAGAGGCGATGATATCTAAAGTGATCTACAAATACTAAGAATGGTCTTATATTAAGAGGTGATGATATCTCAAGTGTTATACAAACCGTAAGAATGGTTTTGTATTAAAAGGTGATGATATCTCAAGTGTTCTACAAATAGTAAGAATGGTTCAAGTGTTCTACAAAAGTATAAGGTACCTCTTAGTGGCTGAAGGGAAGGAGTGATGATATCTCAAGTGTTTTACAAATAGTAAGAATGGTCTTGTATTAAGAGGTGATGATATCTCAAGTGTTCTACAAATAGTAATAATGGTTTTGTATTAGGAGGTGATGATATCTCAAGTGTTCTATAAAACTATTAGATACCTCTTAGTGGTTGAAGGGAAGGGGTTGGAAGTATGGGCAAAATCTCTAGGAACTACAGGATGGTTGCAAGAACAATTTTGAATGTCATAAATGACACTGGTTTTTCAACATACGAGTGAACTATTTTTAAACATTTTCTTTCATGGTTGATAACACTTTTAATAAGAAGAACCATTTTGAATGTCATAAGTGCTGATGCAATCCCATGCTATGAAGTCTACAGACAGTTTTTTTTTCCCTGCATATGGGTGAAGTGATGTTTACGTTACTAAGTTCAACATATCAAGCAACACATTTGTTTTGATTATTGAAGGACTTTGATAATAAGACCCATTTCAAATGCAAAAGAATTGTTGTATCAATAATGGAATCCGCTTTGGAGTGGAAATTCGGTTTCTTTCAAACCCACATACTATTGTTGCATAATGTGAGTATGGCTCCAATTGGAAGTTAAGGTAGACTATAATTCGCGATATTGGTATAGTTACACATAGTAACATACGTTTTATTTTCGAGAATCTTCCCAAATAGTGGTTTCCACAAAGCTATGTTGAGTACCTCTATAAGGAAATTGTGGAAAAGCTGGCTCGCTTTTTTGGGCCCGCTCGCTTTTCCTCGCTCGCTCTATCGACTGCCTCGATCCTTGGCACATTGTTGTTCTCACTTAACTTGGTTTTAACCATTCAATGTAAGCCCCCTAGTGGTAGCTCTCACACAGTGTTCTCATGGGTGGACACTGTCATCAGTACATATGTAATTAGGCTCTTGCATAGGCCACCAAACCACCTCTAACATGGAGGTATTCACATCATGCAATTATGACCATTATTGCCATAGGGTATGTATCAGTTTATAATGCCAACTCAAGCCTCATTGGTCTTGAGCGATTGTGGACACAAATGTTCCGCATGTTAGCATGGACCAACCTGCATTTTGTGATCATGCACATTTCTTGGTAAGCCCTCATCATGAGGAACATTCAGCAATAAGCCCTCAGCACAAGGTAAATTTGATGGTAAGTCCTCAATACCAGGCAGTTCCACACACATCACATGTACAACCATCACTTTCATGCATGGATATGACTCCATCTTTTGCCATAGATGCAGATACTCAATAGGAGTTCACTAATGATCATGTAGTAATTTAGTGGGTAAGTCCTCAGTATGAGGCACTCACATCTTCTTCCTTATGTAGAGATATATGCCATAGCACATCCATCTCTTCAAGTGATTCCATTTTAGCATTGATCCCTAATGCTTTCACCTATGACACAGAGCATATCTTAGACACAGTTTCCTTCAATAGTACAGATCATGAGATCAGTCTTCAAGACATTCTAGCATCAGCTCACTCATGCCACTTTGCACCCTTAGGGACATCTTAGGTTTTCTCAATTGTATTTCATGTTTCTAGGACTTTTTACTATTAGCTCCACCTTGAGTCTATGGCAGATGCTACATCTCATGCCAATGGATGTTTAGCTATGTAGACATCAGACGACCTTCAACTCATGATAGTTGATCATGCAGGTTTGACAAGTTGCCGTCATTTATATGAGCCTATTCTTTAGCAGATCAGCATAACATACCTACACCTTTGGCTCCACAGTTTCAACTCCTAGATCACTCTGTCCCATGGTGACTATGTAGTCTTCTTTGACCCCTCATCATTTGATAGAGATTACATTATTGTAGCATACATCACACATTGTTGCCAATTCTTTTGGGTTGGTGACACACTTGTATGTCACAACCTACCGAATCACATCTCCATCCATTAGGGGAGAAATGGGGTCTCAAAAGGGCCTCATAAGGAATGCATTAAGAAATAGATTAAGTTAATTAGAACTGAGCCCACTATGGTAACCCATGGACTAACTACCCCCTAGCATTAACTAAACTGACATGGGAACCTTTATTTTGAATTTAGGAAACCTTAGCCTTTGGATGGAGGTGGATGGTGAATGGATCAAAGGCTCAAAATGGTAGGCGATTGAAGGGAGGTGGGCTCCAAACTGAAAATTTTTGACTTTAGGGGGGGTATTTCAGAGGGAGAAGGCACCTCTAGTTGTGAACGATTGGATCCTGGCTAGATGTATGGTGGAGATGGATTAGACAATGAAGGGTGGAGATTGAGTCGCATTTTGGAGGGTGGAGATGCATTTGCTTGAATAAATGGCTAGGATTGAAGCGCATAATCAATGGCCCGGATTGAAGTGCCTTTTTGGTGCATTTCTGCCCTTAGATCTCCAAATCAAATGGATGGCTCGGTGTTGTCTCTGTGCCAACATAGACTTAGGTAGAATAGAATGTGTGTGTAGAGTAGCAGAAAAGATTCGCTTGTACTTGCATAAGGCTAGAAATAATCCCTCTTAGAAATCCAACTTGCATGTTCTACATGCAAGTTCTACATGCAACTCCTACATGCAAGTTCTACATGCAACTCCTTTCATGAACATAACACTCAAGGCCAAGGAGAGTAAAAATTTTTCCATTTCTAGCCAAACATATCAACCTCAAGCATCAACCTTGGGTTACTACCTTAAGAAATTTTCTTTAAAAGAAGCCACTTGATAAACAATCAGGCTAGTTAGCAGACACGAATGCATAGAGCTTGTAATTTCAATCATTTCATCTTTTTGCAAAAGAGAAAACTGAGCTATCCACCATAAAAAGTTATGGCTCGGGAAGAGTTTAGGGTTTAGCCATAAACCTAAACCCATTTCCTATAAAAACCCACTCCACCCCCTCATTCTTCATCTTTCACATCTTGCCTCCATCCTCTTCCCCATTTTGAGCCCTATGCAAGACACTCCTCTCTCTCCATCGACCACCACCCTACTCCCATCCTCACATGGTAAGTGACTTCAAGCCCATCTCATAGCGATAACCTAGCCATCCACCCACCGCCCATTGGTCCTCAACAATCCTGTTACATCGGGAAAGTCTTGGAGAGCGTTTAGGTGACCATCTCTTCCTCCCTTTGGATTTTCGTCCATCAAGCTTTTTCTTTTCTTTTCTCGTTTTTCCCCTCCCCCTCCTCCATCTCCCCCTCCACCCTCCCCTCCATCTTCACCACCCCTTTTCCCCCCTCCCTCCCTCCATTCCCCCCCCAACCCCCCTCCATCTCCACCACCCTTTCCCCGTTCCACCACCACCACCCCCCCCTCCACCATCACCCCCTCCCCCCCTCCATCTCCACCACCACCCCCCCCCTTCCTCCACCACCCCCTCCCCCTTCCCCCCCCTCCATCTCCACCACCACCTCCTCCACCACTCCCTCACCCCCTTCATCACCCCCTTTTCCCCCACCCCCCCATCCCCCCCCCCTCTCTCTATCTCTCTCTCTCTCTCTCTCTCTCTCTCTATATATATATATATATATATATATATTCCCCCCCTCTCTCTCTCTCTTTCCCTCCCCCTCCCTCTTCTCTCTCTCTCTTTCTTTCTCTCTCTCTCTCTCTCTCTCTCTCTCTCTCTCTCTCTAATTTGAGGTTGAGAAACAAGCTCAAGACCCAAACCATGACTTGGCCCCACAAAGTATTGATACTATACTCAAGCCTCTGTTCCAACAATAAACTCCACAACATAGTGTATTGCCACGTCAACTTGAAGGAGCCGCACTCTCTAGCATCATGAGTTGCCCTGTGTCAATTCCCATCGGAATCCTCCTACGAAATTGTCCCAATCTTTGGGAGAGTTTCAAAGGATGGATTAAACTCACAAATCCCCCTCCACCTACCAATGACATCAAAGATATCCCTGTGTGGATGGGTGAGAGAGATGCATCACATATGCAACATTACTGTGCCTTTAATCCACAAGGCATATAATGAAGTCCAAGCCATAGTAGATGAAGGAGTAGGTGTAAATGTCCTATCAAAGGAGCTCTACAAAGAATGGTGTCTCCCACCAATGCAAAAGGCTAATTTCAACATATGCCTTGCCGATGATTCATGGGCTAAACCCTTGGGAATAGTAAATGGTGTGTACACAAAGATTGCAAGAGTCTGCTTTTCCCTTCAATTCACAATCTTGGATCTCCCCAAAAAATCCGATCAAATCTTACTGGGATGTCTTTGGTTATGGGAAGCATCAGTCCTCCATGACCAGGGAACTGATAGACTAACAATCCAGAATCGCGACACTGCAGTCAGGGTGAATGTGGAGAGAGGAGCTACAAAACCAATTGTGCCTAGAGCGTTGGATGACACATCTTCAACGACAATCTCAAGCAAATCAGCTCCCTTACAACAGCATGCCATAGCCGGGTGATTCACAAAGCAATGTCAATAACTGGATACAAACATTGGCAACCATCGACAACTACCACTCATTAGACCCCATCTTCTCACAGATAGATGCTAAGGTGCTATAGGTAGATCCTCTACTCACACATGAAGAACCAATCGATCTAGGGATGCCATTCTTTATGGCTGACCTCGAGTGGGATAATGAACTTGAAGAAGGTACCTATACCAATTATGACTCAGATTTTCCTTGGGACCTTGAAATTGAGGCTGAGAATGCTAAAATTAAAGATCAAATCTTTGATAATGACTTAGCCATTCTTCATGCCCTAATGGTGGCAGTCAAGCTCCCAAAAGTTGAACCTCCAAAGTTAAGTAATAGTAGAAGATCCTTCAAGAAAGCTAAACGAGGGAATTGCAGAAAAGTCAAGGCCAAACACTTCAATGAATTCGAACAAGTCCAAACAAGGATCATTGAATTGTACCTTGCAAAGCCAACTTCCTCAAAATCAGAACCACCGCTTCTTGAATGGTCCCCTGAGGGACTAGAAGGAGTATGCACAGCAAATGAACCCTTACTTGGAAACACCTTACTAGTGGAAAAGTTACCCCACAGTTCCCAATGTAAGAAGTTTCAAAAATATAAGCCACATGTGCAGATGAAGCTCAATCAAGAGACTTCAAAAAAAGAAAGTCAAAAAAAGCCTAACAAATTGGTAAATAAAACTATGCCACCCAGTACACATGGCACATGTCAGGCTAGTTTAACACCATCAGAGGCCGATCTTCGAGAAGTGGCAGTGCACCAATAGCAATGCCAAGACCACTAAAAGAATCTGAAGTTCAAGAAACCAATAGCATTGGAGAAACTCCAATCTATGAGGGACCGGCAAAAACATGCACAATAAACCTCACCCTTGAAGGGGAGGAAGAAAAACTGGTTTTCATTGGGAGACAACTTCGACAAGAAGATGAAACCAAACTCAAAGCACTCCTAATGGAATACCATGACTGCCTAGCATGGTCATACAAAGAGATGAAAGGAATTTCACCAGATGTGGTAGTACACACAATACCTATAAGGGAAGGTGCTCACCCTAAGGTATGTGGACCTTATCACACAAATCCTAAATATGGCAACATGGTTTATGACGAGCTGGAAAAACTCCTAGATGCTGGATTCATCTACGAGATAGAGCACACTGATTGGGTTTCACCCATCGTCATTGTGCCTAAACGCAACAAGAAGCTCAGAATATGCATAAACTTAAAAAATGTGAATGCCACCACAATTAGGGATCACTATCCCCTACCCTTAATAGAAATAGTGTTGGAAAAGGTAGCAGGTTCAGAAATATATAGCTTCTTGGATGGCTTTAGTGGCTATAACCAAGTGCAAATTCTCCTAAAGGCCAATCAAAACTAGCTATAGAATGGGGTATTTTTGCATATAGAGTCATGCCATTTGGCCTTTGTAATGCCCCGGCCACATTCCAATGAGTCATGTTCATAGCTTTCAAGTCATTTCTAAATAAGTTTTTACAGGTGTTCTTGGATGATTTGTGCATCCATTCAAACAAAAAAGACCACTTCAAATGTCTTGAAGTAATACTAATCAAATGCAGAGAGTATGGCATCTCCCTAAATCTAGTAAAATGCAACTTCATGGTCACCCACAGAGTTGTTTTGGGACACATCATCTCTCAACATGGGATTGCAACTGACATGGACAAAATCAAAATCATCATGGAATTGCCTCCTCCTACAAATTCCAAAGGTGTACAGGTCTTTATGGGACATTCTAGCTATTATAGAAGATTTATATTGCAGTATGCCATGATAGCTAGCCCACTTTACAAATTATTAGTGGAATTCTTATGGACTGAAGAGTGCGACCAAGCCTTTGAGCTTTTGAAGTGGTGCCTAATCACAGCACCCATCCTTATATCTCCCAATTAGGATATTCATTTTCATGTTCATATTGATGGATCCAAGTATGCAATTGGGAGTGTGCTTTGTCAACTTGGTGAACATTAGAAAGACTACCCATTCTACTTCACCAGTCGACAACTCAATGATGCAGAGATCAACTATACCACCATAGAAAGAGAAGCCCTAGCAATGGTGTATAGTGTAAAGAAATTTCGGCACTATCTACTGGCAAATGATTTTGTCTTCTACACCGACCATCAAATATTGCTTTATCTTGTGAATTGTCCATGTACAATAGGAAGAATAACCACATGGCTCCTCTTGCTTCAAGAATTCAACTTCAAAATAGTGGTCTGCAAAGGTGCCCAACACTACATTGCTGATCACATGTCTCGTGTCAAGTCAAGAGAAGAAGGCATTGGAGTAGAAGATGACTTACCAAATGCCACACTATTTCAAATAGATACTGCTCTAGAGTGATGTGGAGATATCATTGGGTACTTGATGGCAGGAAGACCACCCCCTGAAATGAAAGCAGTAGATGCCAAAAAATTGATTCTAAATGCTACACCCTATCAATTCATTGTAGGACAATTGTACAAGATGGGCAAGGACCATATATTAAGAAGATGTGTAATGCCTCATGAGATCATGCCAATCCTGAGTGACGTCCATGAAGGCATTGCAAGAGGACACTTCCAAGGGGAAGCAACAATAAGAAAAGTTCTTCTTGCAGGCTACTGGTGGCCAACACTGTGGGCAGATGCCCTCGGGGGGGTCACTATGTATAAACCCTCTATATCACGTGCGTTCAAGGCCTATATTTAAAATCCCTTATCTGTAAATTTTTTCATTAATAAAATGTACCCCTTTTCTATACAAATCTGTAAATTTTTTCCAAAACTTTTTTAAATAGTCCCTTATGTACATTTATTTCTGTAAATTTCGGGAATAAAAAATATCCTTCTGTTGAACTCACGTGATAAGGTTACATATGATGAGTGACCCCCCCGAGCAGATGCCTATGAATATGTAAAAGGTTGTGATGTATGCCAATGGACTACTAAACCACAACACAAAGACTTCAATCCCCTAACAACAGTTGTTGCAAAAAAACCATTTTAAAAATGGGGGATTGACTATGTGGTTCCCATACATCCAGCAGCAAAAGAAACACATGCACACTACATCATTGTGGCCACTGATTACTTTAAAAAATGGGCTGAAGCTAAAGCAGTCAGAAAGGCAGATGCTAGAAGCACAGCAAGATTCTTACGAAAATGTGATCACCCAATTTGGATGCCCCATTGAAATTGTGTCGGATAGAGGCACACATTTTGGCAATGAGGTAATCCAAGAACTCTTGTTTGGCTTCATGGTAATCCATAGAAAAAGCACACCCTACTACCCCCAAGGGAATGGAAAGGCCGAATCCACCAACAAAATAATATGCATTATCATCACCAAGGTAGTAGAACCACAGCATTCTGATTGGGCAGAGGAACTGAATGCAGCCTTATGGGCATACAAAACCACACTCAAGGTCAGTACAGGGAACACACATTTTCAATTGGTGTACGGCCTTGAAGCTATGGTCCCACTAGAATTTGTAATACCAAGTCTATGCATAGCAATACAAGAACGCATGGGAGACCATGAATCCTTGAAAGAAAGGCTCTATCAGTTGGAGAAGCATATGAGACAAGACTAGTCACCTACCATGCCATGACGAGAGAAAAACGTAGAAGGAAGGCATGGTTTGATAGAAATATTAAAGCTAAAGACATCAAGGAAGGTGAGTTAGTCCTATTATACAATGCCAAAGTACACAAGGGGAAACTAAAGTATCTAGGTCAAGGACCATACCAAGTATGAAAGATGAATCCCATCAAAGCTATACTACTAGAAACATTGGATGGAGTCCAATTCAACACAATAATAAACGGGAGCCGACTGAAGCACTACTACATCAACACGCAAGCCATCCTCGACAAAAACAAAGATTTGGAAAACCAAGTCTTCCTTAATTAGGATTAGATTGTATCACGAGCATGCATATGTACGTCTTCACACATATAGGTAGCATCAATTGATTTTAACCTAGGGCTCAGAAGTGATGCTTGAGTTCTAGCTACCCTATGAACATTCTAGCAACAAAAAAGCATATAGTTAGTTTCTACCTAACTACTAGGTCACATGCACTCACACGCTTTTGCTTAGACACATAGATGATTGCATGAATAATTGTACCACACACTTTCATTCCATACTCTCAAAGCATGTATAAAAATAAGATCTCTCACACACACATAGAAAGGTCATACCGGCATGCCAACCAATCTAATGATCAATGGTACACCACATGCACATGGATGTAGGTTCAAAAAAGATGCTGCCACTAAAGAGGATGCATAGAAAGAGCCCACCGCTTCAACCATGAGATCCCCTCTAGAGTTTGCAGCCATCTAAATCCTCTCAACCATGGTGACCATAGGCATTCGTGGTCCAAAGTGATAGCTTCGAAGAGGATTTAGTGCATGACCAAGAAGAACAAATGCCACCCCAGTCACCACCAGCCTACACAGCCATTGATGGGGCCCAATCATTGGAACTTGTTTGGCCACCCACATCGATGTATGCTCTCTTCCAGGAAGTAACATCTTACTTAGAGCAAAGGGGTCTAGGAAGTTTGCATAAGAGCCCAAAATCCTTGGAGGACAATCCTACAATGACCACATACATCAAGGACTTTCTCCATTCTTACCACTCCAACAATGCAAAGGTTGGCAAGTACAGTACAATCACTGTACATCAGAGCCCACTAAACATTATCCTCGACAATACAGTCATTCAAAGGGCTTTCTCACTACCAACACAAGGAGCCAAATACCCTAAACAGCCTATGGATGCAAAGTTCCTTGAAGTACAGTCTCTCCTCACCAAGGGCACACTGTTCCATAGGGACGGCATATTGCTTCACACAATCCTTAACCATCGCCTCAAGGAAGCAGCACAATTCCTATCCACAATCCTGGGGGTTAAGTGCGGCAAGAATCGATCCCTTCCACTCTGCACATTTTTTTTGCTGAGTAGGAAGCTAAAACAAGACTGGGTCTAGCACTTAGTCATTTTCTTTACAAAGAAACTAGATGGTTCTTCAAGCCAAAAATGTAAAATTCCATACTTATTGGCTATAATCATCAAAAAAGAGCCACAAGAAAGAGAAATGATTATGCCCCAGTCACCAAAACCAATTGAGGAGTTGGACATACCCTTCTCACCAGTATGGGAGCCGTCACCAACTTCTCCTACTATCACATTGATAAGTGCAAATGTCTTAGAAGAAATACCTATTTTGGAGGTCGGGATTGAGGAATTGCCCCATGAGATGCTACAGCTCGATGCACAACTACAACTAATATATCTCTAATAATAGCAGCAACCAGAGCCACAGGCAAGATCACCACTAGAACCTAAGGAAATATCGGCACCAGAGATCCCGAAGCTACATGATCACTAGAACTGCCCATCGACACCATGCTAGTCGATGAGCCACAAGGGGAGCTAGTGCCAGATCAACAATATGACTATTGTACACAAGGGATTGAAATACCATTGGAACAACCTCCCCCAAGTACTATAGAATCATTGGGATGGCTACATGGGCACCACTTGTATCAACAATATCGCCAGATCTCATCACTGTCTGGCATTCTCCAGCATCAAGCCAGCCAAGTGATCCAAATGTCAGAACTATTCACTAGCTTGGCCAAGGAAGAACATGCAAGAGAATTGGACAGACAAACTGTAACAAAAATCAAAGACTAATTCCAGGCAATCGCCATAGAGATCAAGGCACTTCGGGTGCAAATAGATGAGAAGGAGGTAGAAGAAGTGTGCATGAACCAAGCTCTCCAAGCTCAAGAGAAGGCAATGAGGGATGTGACCTCCAACCTCAGCCAAAGTCAAACACAGCTGACAACAGGCAGTACAAGCAACGGCAATCCTACAGACCTACTATAACTCCTTGACATCTGCACATGTTCAACAGACAGAGGTAGTGGCACAACGACTCACTCTAATTCACAAAGAAGAAGAGCTCCAAGATTGCAAAGACAAGCTTGAAGACATGAAACAATCTTTGGCATTACGTGCCTTCAGCATTGACAAGCTTACAAGGGAATGCAGAATCTTAAAGGACCAACTTGCTACCACTCAAGAGGCCAGCACTTCAAAAGCACAAGTCTTGGACCATCTGTCCAATACCACTGAAGACATTCCTCAATAGGCAAAGGTCACCTTGCAAATGAGAAAGCATAAGGAGGCATATACAACCATCTACCAGCAATACAAAGAAAAAATGAATGAGATGAACTCCCAAAAGATAATCATCTCCAAGCTTGAACTCCAATTGCTAATGCACAACAATGAGGCATTGGAAGACAACATCAATGAAGCCCCACTACAATGCACAACAGTAATGTGCCAAGAGCTTGTGGGGCCTGCTCTACAAGTGGAAGATCACCTCAATGCACGCGTGCTTATCCAATGGAAGTAACTCCAAATTGAGATCATATCTGCTCATCCAACAATCAAATGGGAACATTTCATAGGGACCAAAACTCTGTGCATAATTTGCCAAGACTTGTCCAAAGATGAGAAAAATATCTTCTGCCTATCTACACATGCCAAGTTTATAGCACTCAGGATAGATGCTTTCATTGCATATGTATGCCTCATGGGTAGTCCTCCCCTCAGGGTTATTGCAGGTTTGTTGCCATTGCTACAAAGGCCATCACTATTATTTGCAAGGCATGACATAATCGACACCCCACCCATGCAGCTGCTGATGATCCCATCGTACTAGCAAAAAGAAGTGTCAGAAGATGACAGGGCCTATCTCACATCCAACTTCCCATATCTAACCACTCTTTCTCCCAACCTCATAACCTCACTTACTCTTACTGCTACCACCCTCTTAACCTTCCCTGAGCTCCATCCTAACATCTATTTCCTCCATTGTCTCTTTGCTCATGCCTCTCGCCATTTTCAACTAACCCAACAGTCACAAACATACGAGCCCCTCACACCTAGCTTCTTCCCCTCCCTTGCTAATCCTACCCTTGAGGATTAGCAAGCTACTCAAACCATTTGCCTAGTTCTTCCCCCCTACCCTCTGCTCCCCCTTCTACAACTAACACTCTTCCATATTTCTCCCCCATGTCCCCAAATTCTCTCCCTACCCCGTCATCATCTCCGACACTACTTGTGCTTCCATCAATAGAAAATGACTCAATTTTTTATTTTGAATATCAAGATCCAAATAATCCAATTCGTACTTTCATGCCAAATTCCAATGATGGGTATGATTTTGATGAGATACCAGCAAGTTGGATCCACAACGTGATTGGCACCACCCCAAAGCTCTTTGATGTAATCTTCTTGAAGGAGTACCTACATGCACCTCCATGTCTCAGAACCCATCCCAAGTTCTATGCAGTTCCACAGCATAAAAAATGGGAAGCCAACATACACACTTTGAATGAAGATCTAACCATTAATTGGCCAATGATCAAACCATACTCTGGTGTAGAATGGAATATCCAAGGCACAATGGTCTGAGCACTGTTGGTAAGCTGAAAGGAAAGCAAAGAGTGGACACAAACTCAGAATACTTGCATTATGGAATGAAGAAGAGTGAGGTCCTTAAGTAGGCACCTCATACATGCTCACTGACATCACTGATGACTTCAGAGCTCCACAATCATCTCCTCAATCTGCTCCTAGATTCTCTCAATCATCCTATGTGGCTCTCCACCACCTAACTGTGCTTGTGGGCACCTAACTGTGCCTCTAGCACTCACACATAGAAACCAAGGTGTGCCTGAGGCGTACACCTTGAGATATCCCATCAAACCCCCCCTCAAGGGAATGCCTCAGGCTATGTCAAGGATACATCTAGTCTCATAGTTTCTCATGCCATCTCATGGTGGTCAAGGATAAATCTATGGCTAGGTTCTCATGCTAGCAAGGGTTCCCATGGGTGTAAGGTAAAAAGGGATACAAAAAGACCTTCCAATGGTTATCTCCCCTGCATGTACATGCACACAATGTCTACAGGAGGTACCATGGAGCAAAACATACACATGGCCTACATCATAAGGTGACCAGAGGTGTTTACAAAACACACAAAACACAATAGTTTATTTCTGAGTACCTTGACATAAAAAGAGAGATCTGGAGCATACATAGAAATGTTTTAAAATGCATAATCGTCAAAGGATGCCTCATCTTGTGGAGGCTCATCAACTGAAAGTAGATTTGCATTTTCTGTCTTTTCTTTGGCTCTACAAAACTTCTAATTATGGTTGTTCTTGCCACAGTGCTTGCATGGATTAATTTTGAACAGTCCTTTGAAAGGTGATTTGTCTTTCCACAGTGATTGCAAGGGGTATACTTGCCCTTCTGGACTTTTACAGCATAAACAGTGTCATTGCCTTTCCTGAGCTCCATATGCCTTTCTTCTTCTTGGAGAGCAGAGATAATACCTTCAAGATTAGGATTAGGAAGATTTTTCAAAGTGGTAACTATGTGATCGTATTCTTCAGGCATACTCTTAAGTAACACTGCCATAGCATCATCTGGAGTAATAGGGGAGTTGATAGAAGCTAATTGAGTTATAAGACTCCGCATATAGTTGACATGAGCTGCTAAAGTAGTACCACTAGCCATCTTCAATTCAAAGAAAGAGATTTTAAGTGATAGTTTAGAGATGTGAGAGCTAGCACCAAAAATCATGTCAAGCTTCTGCCAAGCTTCTGAAGGAGACTCCAAGTCAGAGATATGGTGAATATAATCATCTCCTAAAGCAAGAGCAATGATACCATATGCTTTTACTTCTCTAGCTGGATCCCTTGCCGGTCATGTCAGAGTTGAGGATTCTCCAGCATTGGAGGCCATAGAAGAAGCGGTAGGAGTAGGTTTGACAAGTCCCCATAAGTTCTCCCTCATCAATGCAAATTTCACCTTCATCTGCCATGTGTGGAAGCCCTTTCCATTGAACTTCTCTAGATTCAATAGGGTAGCCATGAGAGGGTCTAACCCAGATATTGGGTAGTGTCTATCTCTCTTACAAGGCAAGAAATAACTGAAAGACTTCCAAAATATGAGCACTTGATGTAGCAAAGACTAGTGACCAATATTCAATCAATGATGCTTCTTCTTACATGCTTCATAGAAGTGGCTAAAATGAATACTTTCCAATCAAAACCAGGTCTAGAAATTCAAAACAAAACTGAAGCCACACTTGTACTGAAGTTATTGAAAGTTTCAAAAAACCAAAAATGCTAGAGTAGCATTTTATGTAGCATCATCTTCAAAAACTTGTCCAAAACTGTCTAAACCAAAAGGCTGAATTTGGAGGGCTTGTAGCTCACTCTTCAAAGCAAGCAAAAGAGGGCTTTCTGAAGCAAAAGAAAGCTCATATACCAGAGAGGGTCCAACACAGAGGTTGGATGAAATGGTGCGCGCTTTTGTCCGGGGGAGTTGCTACAGGCTGAACCTGAGTTTTGATCCTTCATTACTGAACCAAATGAGCTGAAAAATGGCTCAAAATCTTCGTCTTGAGGTCACCCATCCACTTCTAAGAGGGCTCAAGCAATGGCGCAATAGGCAGGGAGTATTGAGCAGTAGAAGAAATGCACTATTTGGAGAATGGCAGCCAACAGAGACATTTTTTTTTCAATTGCTTGCAGGTGGAAGTTCACCCATACTAGAGTTTCCAGCTCAGAGGGTTTGGGCAATGGTCATTTGTAGGTGGAGAACCAAGCTCTCAAAGATTTTGGGAAGAAGGAGGAAAATGGAGAAGAAGAAGATGAAGAAGAAGAAGATGATGTGGCAAAAATGGGCTCAAGGGGGATCAAAGGGCTCTGATACCATGTTGGTAAGCTGAAAGGAAAGCAAAGAGTGGACACAAACTCAGAATACTTGCATTATGGAATGAAGAAGAGTGAGATCCTTAAGTAGGCACCTCATACATGCTCACTGACATCACTGATGACTTCAAAGCTCCACAATCATCTCCTCAATCTGCTCCTAGATTCTCTCAATCATCCTATGTGACTCTCCACCACCTAACTGTGCTTGTGGGCACCTAACTGTGCCTCTAGCACTCACACATAGAAACCAAGGTGTGCCTGAGGCATACACCATGAGATATCCCATCAAGCACTTCAGTAGTATGAGCAAATAATGCACGGCAACATTGATTACTTCCTTCGCCTAAGTGCTATATTCTATAAAACATTGGAATTCATTCTGGAGGGCCCATGTTACCTCGATTCCCATTTGCCTCCACTTTGTTTCAATCCCAATGAACAAGTCGATGCTCAGATTACAAGCCGACTCTATCAAAGAGTGATCTTCTTAGAAGCATGCCACATATCTCTATTTGAGCAAATGGTGGATACAGGCTACCTGGAAATTGAGCAAAAATTGTATGGTGCCAAGGCTTTAAAGTAGGATCAATTGGCACGACACAAGTTCCACAGCCACTGCACTAAAGGCATGGCAATCCAGGTACGTGCTTGCAATAAGCCATAACCCGAGGATGGGTAATAAAATGGATCCGGGAGTATGTTGTCTCTGTGCCAACATGGACTTAGGTAAACAGAATGTGTGTGTAGAGTAGCGGCAAAGCTATGCTTGTACTTGCATAAGGCTAGAAATAATCCCTCTTAGAAATCAAACTTGCATGTTCTACATGCAAGTTCTACATGCAACTCCTACATGCGAGTTCTACGTGCAACTCCTACATGCGAGTTCTACATGCAACTTCTACATGCAACTCCTACATGCGAGTTCTACATGCAACTCCTACATGCGAGTTCTACATACAAGTTCTACATGCAGCTCCTACATGCGAGTTCTACATGCAACTCCTACATGTGAGTTCTACATGCAACTCCTACATGCAACTCCTACATGCGAGTTCTACATACAACTTCTACATGCAACTCCTATATGCAAGTTCTACATGCAACTCCTACATGCAACTCCTACATGTGAACATGCAACTTCTACATGCGAGTTCTACATACAAGTTCTACACGCAACTCCAACATGCGAGTTCTACATGCAACTCCTACATGCGAGTTCTACATGCGAGTTCTATATACAAGTTCTACATGCAACTCCTACATGCAAGTTCTACATGCAACTCCTACATGCAAGTCCTACATATGAGTTCTACATGCAACTTCTACATGCAACTCCTACATGCGAGTTCTACATGCAACTCCTACATGCAACTTTTACATGATGTAGAGAGAGAATGTCTTACAATTCCTATATGCAAAGATAGAAGCTCTCCAACTTGTATAAATACCCCATAATGGAATGAAGCCTAGACTCTTTGGGGCATTGTGTTTAGTTTAACTTTAGTATTCCAAGCAATTGTCTCAAGTGTCCATGTTTCCTTGCACTCCACGTCCAAAAGCATGTCCTAACCTTGCAACTCCTCCTCCCCTCTCCTCCAACCTTGCAACCCATCCTCTCCCTCTCCTCATCCCTCCTCCTCCCTTCTCCTCCTCCCTTTTCCTCCTCCTCCTCCCTCCTCCTCCTCCTCCTCCTCCTTCTCTACCTCCTCACTTCTCCTCCTCCCTCCTCTCTCTACTTTCCCCCATGATCTTATGCCTTCTTCCTCTCCCACTCCTATGCTCCTCCTAAACCCTTAGTTCCTCAACACTTAATCTCCATGATCTACAAGGGAGATGAGTTCTCCACCACGTACTCTACTCTAAACCTTGGAACCTCTTCTAAACTCTAGAACCTCTCTCTAAACCTTGGAACCTCTTTTAAACTCTGGAACCTCTCTCTAAACCTTGGAACCTCCTTCTAAACCTCGGAACTCCCTCTAAGCGTGGAACTCCTTCTAAACCTTGGAACCTCCTTCTAACCATAGAACCTCTTCTAAACCTAGGAACCTCCTTCTAAACTCTGTACCCTCCTTCAAGGGCTTATATTTGATCCCTCTAATGTTTTGATGGTATCCCTTAGATCTACCCCTTGATCTAATGGCTGGGAGTGCTCTATGTAAAATTTGAATGTATCCCTTGGATTAGAGATTAGATCAAGGGCTAGGAGTAAAGGCCATGGATCCAAACTCTAGGTTAGGTCTCCCCACCCTTAAATTCTTTTGTGAACCTCAACATGGCATTGCTGCACAAAAAGGAGCACTCCCATCTCCACCTCACTTCTAATACAAATGTATGTTATGTCTGCAAAAATTGTAACCTAGATGGAGTGCCTATGCATCGACTAAATCTCATTTTGCTCTTGAAAAAGTACTTTTCTATAAAGTCAACCACCAAAACTAACACATCTTCAAGAAATCTTAGCACCCACTCTTTGAACTATGTAGCTTGCCACTTATAAGTGTAATTGTGCTTAATGAATATTTTAAGGTGCTTCTTCATTAACTGTATAAGATCACTACAATTCATCTCCTTTCTCACAAGGTCTTTCCTTTGCTTCCTTTTCCCATTCACAGTGGTGCCTGTGTCCACATTCTGGAATACCTTCACCATCACCTTTTTGGAAACTTGATTCATCTCATGAGGGAAACATGACATGTCCTTTGGACCACATTTTTTGTACTCACCCAATAGGCATTAAAGATAGTGGAATGTGGCTCCAATAAGTTTGGGGCACACCACAGACTCCTAGAGGGAAGTGACACCCTTGTAAGCCTGTCTAAAAGCTCTACAACCTTTGCTATTTTCACATATCTAACAATCACAGTTGCAAGATGCTTCATGAAGACCAAAACTCTATGTCCTTAGCTGAATGCTTTGCTGATTGACTACATCCTTGATAAAAATCATCTGCACATGATAAATGTAGCACCAAGTGTACCTGCCCTTCAGTTTTGCATTAAATAGGGCTTCAAGCACTCAAATGAGTGTTGTTGAATTCTAATCTCTAGAAAGGTGTACTCCTTGAATCACATGAAGAGCTCAACCTATGGAAGAGTACAAATCAAGGGATCTCTCAAAAGTAGAAACACGGACTATCAATTATCTTCTTCTTTTTTCAAATCATCGATACTATGCTCTCATTACATAATAATAATAGTGCTCTCATCACAGACTCACCCCCTTTACAACAGCCAAGGTTGAATCCAGACAAGTCCAACAATCATGACATTCCATAGGTTTCTTTGTGGATAAAATTGACATGCCCCCAACTTGGGGGAGTCCAGATGACCCCAATCAATTCCAAAGCAATTAAAAGCAACTAGAATTGGTAGCTTTATTGCATTAATTTTCATTATGACCCCTAGTAGCCACACAACATTTTCAAAGCAGTCAGAAAACACCTCAATTCAAAGCAATCCAAAAATCCATAGAATTTATGGGGGAACAATGAATGTGCAAAGCACTATTGTGTCTATTGCAAGTACCCAATAACAGTCCCATGAAATCTACAATGTAGTGAGTGCACTCACCTAAGGTTCCTCAAGAAGATGGATAGGATCCTTCACACAGCCTTTTTTGTCTAGCATCTTTCGACATACATCTTTCTTATTGGGGTGCACCCTTGTTTCCTGAGTCCAAAATGCAAAGATAATATCTTGAACCTCCTACATAATGCTGCTACATTGTCATTATTGTCTTTGGCACATGGATAGCAAGAACATTCCCTGATCTTCACTGAATAAACGAGATTTTTTAGAGTAAAATTTCCTTCTATGAACACCCAAAATCTTTGAGGCTTTTGTAATGTTAAATTCCACGTATTTTGGTCCATTAGAATTCATCACCATCATCATGGTAGACCTTTTAAAGAAAACTTCATCAGAGGTTCGTGGCTACGTGACATGGCTTAAGGTGCTACGGATGTTGGATACAATTTCTCCCTTCAACTGAACTTCATCTTTGGCATTATGGAAATGCTTGATAAGGGGATGAGAAATTATTTGTTCAAAGATATCCTTTCTAGCTAATACTGAGTCCGTTTTGCTTGTTTGTTTTAGCAAGAATGACACAACCTCTTTTGCTATCTTTCATCTCTTATCCATGTTAACTTCAATAGTACCTTGATCTACAAAATAGCTTGCTTCATCCTTGATTTTTGTCGATGCTTTCTTCTCTTCACAGCCTCATATTTTCTAAAGTGCTTACCTCTTGTTCTTGACTGGTCAAATGTGTTCGTGTCCTTGCATTGACATCCGCTAGTGCAAAAGGCAAATACGTTAGACGCACCTGCAAAAAAGAAACATAAAAAGTCACTACCTAGATCTCTAATTTCATTCTAAAAGATCAATCAAGAACATAAAATACTATGTATTTATTGTAGCACAAGCACCTACCATTTGGTTGACAAAGAAAGAAGTACAAGAAATGCAAAGCTTGTAAGAAAAGACAGTGCAAAGAGATAGATAGAGAGAGAGAGAGGGGTGGGGGAGAGAGAGAGAGAGTAGCATCATAACTTAGCATAGATGCTATGGGGACTGCATCCATGACCACGGCCATCACCACCACCGCCTTGTTGGAACGAAGATTAGGGTTGCTCCATTTGCACATAAGATGTACTTGGATCCTAATGTTGACCAATTGCTCTTTGGCCAACGACCATTATAGTGGCATTTCATTGTGTTGTGGGTGTTGGTCAAGTAGATCGCACACCAATTTGCATTGAGGGTGCACTCGACTATGGAATGATCGGCATTGCAGCAGTGAGTGCATTATAAGCACTTCAAACTTTTGACAACTGATCCATCTTCAGCCCTTACCCCCTTTAGAGGCTCACCGAGACTTCTTCTCCACTTCTGAGTCAAATTCCTCTATACTGGTTTCCTCAGAGATTTCTTTAGAGCTGTTAACGTCCAAATCTTCATTATGACTTCTTAGATTTTGTCAATTTGTTCTTGGTTTTGGTTTTGAGTATTTTCAATTCTTGGCCATCCTGCTATGCAGAGCTTCCCCTACTTGCACTGCTTGTGCCATGACTGCCGTGAGCACCGTTTGTGTCCAATCCACTGTAGATGTCCTCGAAGCATAGGTGCAGGTTGTGGAAGATCACTTGAAGACCACTCAGCAGTTACATTCAGAGTATGTTTCTAGAATTTAGGAGGAATTGTTATGCCTACATACTATCGATGGATTGACTAAGTATTTGCGGGCTTTTTTAGGTAATGTCAATGTTAATATCCAGTAGATGGGTTTGCTCCTTGATGCTCTTCAAGGGGATGTCTATGCAGAATGGGACAGACAAGTTGCGCACTAGTGTGCAGTTGTGGTTCCACAAACATGTCAGAAGATGGTTCCACAACAACGTCAACCAAAACGGATGGTGATGCGGGTGCTGGTGCGGGGTCCAGACCACAAAGTGTTTTGTAGGTGCAAATAGTATCTGGGCCAATGGGTTCTAGTAATTTTGCAGGGGTGACAAGAAGTGCATATAAGGGGAAAGGAGTGGTAATGGATTCAATGATAATTGGGGAGTATTGGCATGCAAAGTATGAAGAATTGGATGAAGGCATTGTGGAAGCTATTGTTTGCTCTAGCAAAAGAGTGGAGGTGCTAACGCAACAAAGGCATTCTCTGTGTTTTTTGTTAGAATTGTGCTCGGGGGGGTCACTATGTATAAACCCTCTATATCACGTGCGTTCAAGGCCTATATTTAAAGTCCCTTATCTGTAAAAAATTTCATTAATAAAATGTACCCCTTTTCTATAGAAATCTGTAAATTTTTTCCAAAACTATTTTAAATAGTCCCTTATGTATATTTATTTCTGTAAATTTTAGAAATAAAAAAAATCCTTCTGTTGAACTCACGTGATAGGGTTACATATGATGAGTGACCCCCCCGAGGAATTGTGTACCCATTCTTTCAATTTGTCATTACCTCCTCACCCTCCTTGGTGGCATGAAGTGGATCATTTTTTGGAGAAGTTTCTTGGGTTATCTGATCCTCCTTCATATGAGCCTATGGTAATTCAATGGCCAGCTACATAAGAGGAGCATTGGCAACATCAATTGCCATAGGGTGCATGGATTGAGGAGGTGTTTCACACTGAACAGTGACCGGAGCAGCAATTGGTGGATTTGTCAAAGCTGCATCCTTTGCAGTCGCTGATGAATATGGAGCAGGATCGCGGAGGTTGAAGCTTAGGTTGCGAAAAAGGCAGCTAGAAACTGTTGGTTCTAGTTCGAGTGGAGCGGAACCAGTAAAGCAACTCCCCTCTCTTTCTCTTTTATTTCCTCTCTTTTCTATCTTATTCCTCTCTTTCTCTCTTATTTCCTCTCTTTTCTCTCTTTTCTCCTCTCTTTTTCCCCTATCTTTTCTCTCTTTTCAAAAACATACAGCATAACAAATAACAAAGAGAGGGATACAACATAATCTCATCATAAAGCATAGCAAATATACAAGAGGTGTTACAACAAATATCCAAGAGAGGTCTCCCTCTCATATACTAGAAACTATAATTACATTCTCCAAATTAGAGTACTCTAGAATACTTAGGTCTTCTCATTGTTTGGTCTTCAATGAAGTGCTACTGTCTCCTTTATTATTTCTCTTCTCTCTGGGGGGGTCACTATGTATAAACCCTCTATATCATGTGCCTTCAAGGGATATTTCTAAAACCCCTTATCTGTAAATTCTTCACTAATAAAATGTACCCTTTTCCTATACAAATATGTGACTTTTTTCCAAAATTGTTTTAAATACTCCCTTATGTAAATTAACTTCTGTAAAATTTAGAATTTAAAAATATCATTACGGTTGAACTCACGTGATAGGGTTACATATGATGAGTGAACCCCCCAAGTCTCTTCTTCCTCTTATCCTTCACTTCTTATTTCTTTTGCTCCTTACTGCAAGGAGCTTCCTTGGGTGTATGGTCTTCATCTTGGATGTAGCTCAGCATACACTCAATAGAATCCTCCAAGATTTCATGATCGGTCTTGTCGGTAGAAATAATCCTCGCTTGTGGCATGTGTGGAGGGACATAGATGCATCCCAGGGAACAATGGTACATCTACCTCCCCATCCTTTATATCGTAATACTGATGTTACAGCTCCTCCAAGTATGCTATCAGAGCTTCTTCCGCTAAGGGCCATTGGGAGTAGCAGAGAGAGAGCGACAAGAAGGGAGTGATGAGAAGGGAGCAATGAGACGAAAGCGATGAGAGAGAGACGAGAGAGCGATGAGGAATAGTAGAGTGGAAAGAGTGGAAGGAGGGGAATGATGAGAAGGGAATGACAAGAGAGCAATGGGAAGGGAATGATCGATAGACTAGAAGAGAACAATGAGAGATATAGTAGGGGAGTGGTGTTAGACAAAGAAGAGAGGAAGGGAGACTTTAAAAATTAAGGGAGGCTGAAGCAAAGAAGGGAAAAGCAAAGAATCAAACATATAAAAGCTGAGGAGGATAAAGCGGATAGGGTGATAGGGAATATGATTTGTGCAGATTGTGGAATAAAGGAGAGTGGATTCAATAAAGTTTCTTAGAATTATATTTATGGAATATATTGGCTTGTGCAATATATATATTATTTTGAATAGAAGTGAATTTGAATGTAGCTTGTTTGTACCTTGAATTCTTTTATACATTTTGAATGAGTGCCTTGATATGATTTGTAATATGTTTTATATGCCTGTACTTGGTTGTTTTTTTCAAACAAATTATAAATGGAATGTCCTCCTCTCCGACAGTCTTCCATAGACCCCAACCGACTTCCCCATGTTATTGTCATTTGGGACATTAATACTTTGCTATCACATGTAGCAAAAAAAATTGCGCATGATGCAGATTGGATAAAGTTTAACATCAAAGTGCATGCGCATCGGTGGGTTCCAGAGCAATCGCACCAAAATTGGCATTTTTTGAGGGTCACATGAAACAACCTATGGGATCTATGGAAGCTTTGGAGAGATCGCTTCGAGCCACTCATTAACAAGGAGGAGAATATCAAAGACATAATGGTTTGTGTGGACTTGTTGGACTGTGAGTACATAGTCCAACAAGAGTATCAATATATATTAAGAGATGGGCAAGATGAGGTCCCGAGTGACCCATCTAGCCATGAGGAGGATAGTATAAGTGATAGTAATACAGAGCAGTAGACCTCCTCCTCTCTTTTAGAATTTTTGGAAAATGTCTCTTTTTTGTTTAAGAATACTCTTTTTGCAAGAATTCTTGTATATGAACACTCTTTTGGACCCAAATTTTGTCTATGAATACTCTTTTGGATACATATGGTAATGTATTTTATGAAGTCTTATGTAAATTGTCTTTTCATAGTTTTAGTAAATTGAACTTGAGTTTTAAGTAGTAAGTTGTGTTTTAAGTAAAGTGTAAGGATTTATTTATTTTTTGCTTCTTACCCACTCTTGTGTTTGTGTTGTTTTCTTGTTTGTGTGTGTGTGTTTGTCCAATCCCCCAAAATTAGACATGTCACCATGTTGCACGTCTGAAGAGCATAGACCCCATGATTATGGGATCCATTGTAGGAGGAGACATCATGGGCTGTCTCAAGGGGTTCACCTCATAAAATTTGTGTACCACGTGCATTCAAAAGGAGGGTATTTTAATGTAACTTTTTGGAAAATTTTAATAGGATTACAATAACAAGAGGGGTTTTTTAATTCAACTTTAGAAAAAAATCACTTAGTTCATAAGTAAAGAGGGGTGTTTTTATTGAGGCAAAAATTTTAGTTGAGGGGTTTTCTAAATACCCTTTGAGAGCACGTGATACATAGGGTTTGTAAGTAGTGCACCCCATGACTGGGTTGTACTGTTTAGAGGACTTTGATTCCACTTAGCCGACTCCTTAGGGGCCTACCCCTATGACTAGCCCTAGGTGGACTCCCCACATGCAAATCCTCAAGGGCCTACCCCTGTGGCTACCCCTTGGGGAACTCCTTTGCTAGTAGCCAATGGCTTCTTCGTCAGGAGTCCTGATGAGTTTGTCGCATCCATGAGTGACACGAATTTAGCAATATTATTCTCTCTCCTTTCCCAAAGGACCTCAGCTATTCCCTCTCCTACACCCCTTAGGTTAAGATCAACAGAAATATCGACGACTTTACCTACTCAATAGCCATCCCTTGTAGCCCCTTCCAAGGGGTCATCGCCTGGGCGTACCCATAGTAGGTCTAGAAAGAGTAGTAAGAGTGAAGAATGTTGTGGTTGCATGAGGGATGTAGATGAGTCTACACACTCCCATCCCTCTTAGAGGTCTCCCCTATATCATGACACATAGTTCCAATCAAGTCCCTTGCCCTCTCCATTCACACACCATAGCACCTCAGAGACCACTTGCTCCCTTACTCCTTGCTTCTTAATCAATCACTTCACCCCTCAGTCTAGCTCTGCTACTCCATCCACCATGAATTTGTTGGACCTTATTTTGCCCAAGGACCTATTCTACAAAGTGAATAGCATTGGGGAGGCTATACAGGACAAGGACGGGAGGGCAGTCACAAGATACATGAGGAGGTTGGTGAGCACCCACTTCCCCAATGATTATTCAAACCTTGGAATCAATAGGACAAGAAAGCCAAGGACACCATCATAGATGCCCTCGAGAGACAATTTCCAAATCCTAAAGGGTATGAGTTTGATCAAAATGCCATGCTTACATGGATGTGGGAGTGCCTTCTGTCTCGGAGATAAGAATTAAGGGATGTTGTTAAGGATGGTAAGAATAAGCCAGGGTGGGCAAACCCAAAGGATTGGAAGAGAGCAAACAAAGATTACAAGGAGAATCCAGATGCATTTGAGCCTCATTGGAGGGAGGCGATCATATGCCTGGAGACCATAGATCCTTTGCACCTCAAAAGTAGTGGCAGAATTGGCAGCGAGGCATGGGTGGTAGGTATGTTTTTATCTTCTACTAAATTTCTAATATGTTCAATTGTTCAAATGTCTTGTCATTCAGGAGGATGAGGAGTGTGAGGAGGATGAGAAGGAGCAATAGTACGATAGGAAATTTAGTTGTTCTATATTTTGGCATTTCTGCCCTTTTGTAGTAGATTACCTCAATGGATTTGCCATTTTGGAGTTCGGAACTTTTGCCATTTTGTAGTGCATTAGTGCATTACTTAGGTAGATTTGCCGTTTTGTAGCACATTGCTTCAACACATTTTCCATTACTTTGTAGACCTTATTTGCAAAATTGTAATATACACCTTCGCATTTGTAACATTTAATCGTGATTTTAATGGGGGGAAAATTTATGTGGGGCAAGATGGGACTGAAACAAGCCCCATCGTGTCCCACAAATTCCTTTTTTAGTTTTTGTAAAAATGTCAGTAGATTTCGATGCTTGTATTAACACTGAAGTGTTGGTATATATTGATGAGTACACTGATGCCCATATTGACACTACTGAGCATATTTTACAGACGGTGATACCAACTCTTGCACCGACACTTTCTTTGCAACATCCACACTAATGGACTTTCTGAAACTTTCCACTTGTTTTTTTTTTTTTGGTATTTAGCACCGGTATCGATGTCAAAAAGCAGCCCATGTCTTGTAGTGCACTTAGAAAACACGCTTTGAGGTTTGTTATTCGAATTCACACAAACTTAATGGGAAGGAAACTTTGCAAGCATGTAAATACCAGCTACTTTTATCCATGCAAAAAAAATATTGTACCCATTGGATGGTAGAACTCGCCACAAACCCCGTTTTTCACTAAGTTATATGCACAACCATCAAAAATCACGGTCTGGGGTATTTTATTCGAACACACACATATATGATCATAATGATACTTTGCACATGCATCAATATCACCCATGTTGAGAAGCGTACTAAGTACCTTCCCATTTAATATGCTTTATATGGTCAAAGTCGCCACAAACCTCGTTTTTCACCAAGTGTTATGCACAACCATCAAAAAACATGCTCTAAGGTGTGTTATTTGTATGCGCACATACCCAATGGGAATAACACTTTGCAAGCACATTGATCCCATCTATTTTGATATGTATGTGGAAAGTATCATGCCCATCGGATATGCTTTGGATGGTCAAAGTTGCCACATATCTCATTTTTCACCAAGTGTTATGCACACCCATCAAAAAACACGCTCTGAGGTGTGTTATTCATATGTGCACATACCCTATGGGAATGATACTTTGCACACACATCAATACCAACTATTTTAACATGCAAGCAAAGTATCTTTCCCATCGGATAATCTTTGGATGGTCAAAGTCACGACAAACCTTGTTTTTCACCAAGTATTATGCACAATCGTTGAAAAATAGTCTGTGGGGTGTGTTATTCGACCATGCAAACCATATCCGATGGAAACGATAATTTGTAAGTGCCTTAAATTTATAGGTGGTATTGATGTTTGTGCAAAGTATTGTGGCTATCAGATGTATGCACATTCAAACAATAGAAACCAAAGCATGTTTTTGGACCATTCTGCGTGAGACTTGGTGAAAACCAGGGTGTAATGTGATTTCCACGATACAAATCATCTACGATGGAAACAAAACTTCGCACATGCCTCAAGATAGGTGAGATTGATGCATGTTAAAATTATCATGACCATCAAATATGTGCATGAGACTTTGTGAAAAGCATGGTGTAATGCGAGTTCAACTATGTAAACCATATCCGATGGAAACGATACTGTTCACATGCCTCAATATAGGTGGGATTGATTTTTGCACAAAGTATCGTGGCCATCTGAAGAAAAGAGTGACTATAATCCAAGTCTAAAAAATCAGATTTATTTATTGTTTGTTTTAAAAAAATACATTAGAAAAGATGGTCATGGTTGCAAGAAGGTAGGGAAAAATGGAATGGATGGAAGTGTAATTTGGAAGGGGAGGGGAGTATGAGAAGGAAAGGAATGGAGAGGGGGAGGGAGGGAAGGGAGAAGTTAAGGGGAGGGCAGGGGAGGAGGAGAGGGAGAGGGAGAGGGAGAGGGAGGGGGAGGGGGAGCGGGAGGGGGAGGTGGAGGGGGAGAGGGTGGATGGAGGGTGGAGGAGGGGGAGGGGGCAAGGAGGTAGGGGTGGGGGGGATGGGGAGTGGGGAGGAGGGGGAGGGGAGGGGATCAAAAATTTTGACTTCTAGGATATGAAAGGGACAGGAGGGAGAGGAAAAAGTTTGAAGGGAGAGGGAAATTTGATTTTTTTAGGGTTTGATGCCTTATATATTGACCTCCCATAACCCAAAGGAGGCTATTCTCCTTCCCCCCTCCCTCCCTTCACTTTCCCCTTCCTCTCCCCTCCCCTCTCCCTCTCTCCTAACCTCTCCCACTCTCCCTTCTCCTTCTTCTTCTCCTTCCCTTGCTTTTCCTCTTTTTGTTGCACCACCCCCCTCTTCCCCATTCTCTCGACCTCCCCCATCATCCTTCCCCCCTTCCCTCACATCCCTCTTACCCCTTACCCCCTCCTCCCCCTCCTGCTTCCTCCCCTCCCCCTCCCCCTTCCCCTCCTCTCTCCATGCTTCCTCATGCTCCCCTTCCCTTCTCTTCCTCCTTCCTTCAGTCCCCCCTCCCCTCCCCTTCTTTTCCCTCTTCCTTCTCATGTCCCTTCCCTCCTCTCTCTCTCTCTCTCTCTCTCTCTCTCTCTCTCTCTCTCTCTCTCTCTCTCTCTCTCTCTCTCTCTCTCTCTCTCTCTATCTATCTATCTCTCTCTCTCTCTCTCTCTCTCTCTCTCTCTCTCTCTCTCTCTCTCTCTCTCTCCCCCTCTCCCCTTCCTTCCCTCCCCCTTCCCTTCCCCCTCCCTTTCTCTCCCTTCCCCCTCCTTCCTCTCCTTCAATAGCTGTAGCATGAATCCCGTACCGACATGGATGAACTAAAAGCTACGCACGCATGTCCATGCCATGTGGGCAAGTGTAACATACTCGTCTTGCCATATGTACGAAAGAACTCCCATTGATATGCCACGTGGGCAAGTGCCGCACACCTCAGAGTATCTCTTTTCATGGTTGTGCATAACACTTGGTGAAAAACGAGGTTTATGGTGACATCGACCATCCAAAGAATATAAGATGGGCACCATACTTGGTACATACCTCAAAATAGGTGGGATTTAGGTGTTTGCAATGTATCCTCTTGCTTTGGTATGTGCACATTTGAATAATTCACCTCAAAGCATATTTTTTGATGGGTGTGCAGCATAACACTTTGTGAAAAATGGGGTTTATGGTGACTTTGACCATCCAAATAATATTCTATGTGCAAGATACTTTGAAAGCACCTCAAAATAGGTGGTACCCATGCACACATAAAGTATAGTGCCCATTGTCTATGTGAGTGTCTGAATAACACACCGCAAAGCATGTTTTCTTATGGTTGTGTATGACTTGGTGAAAAATAGATTTATGATAACTTTGACCATTCAAAGCATATCTAATGGGCATGATAATTTGCACATGTCTCAATGTAGGTGGCATTGGCATGTTTATAAATAGCATGCCCATTGGATATGCTTCAGATGGTCGAAATTGCCATAAAACCCCCTTTTTCACCAAGTGTTATGTACACCCATCAAAAAACATGCTTTGAGGTGTGTTATCTGAATACGCACATACTCTATGGGCAGTTAACTTTTATGCACATGAATCCCACATATATTGATATTTGTACAAAGTATCATGTCATCGGATGCACTTTCGTCGATGTTCAAAGTCACTATAAACCCTGATTTTCACTAATTGTTAAGCAAAACTGTCAAAAAACAAATCATATCCAATGGACACTATACTTTAAAGTGCATGTTATGAGCTGGATTTTTTGTTATATTTTTTTGTTGTATGGCCATGTTCACAATCGTGTGACTAGATATAGTAGGAAGGAAGGGGGGAATGTGCGGGTGCAGCTATGGCCCCCCCCCTCTCTCTATCTCTCTCTCTCTCTCTCCCCCCCTTCACCCCTCCCTCCCCTGCTCTCCCTTCTTGTGTCCCTGAGGCCATGCCCCCCCCCTTCTTCTTTCTCTCAACCCCTCCATCTCCCCCCTTCCTCACCTCCCCCTTACCCCCTCCTCCCCATTGCCCTTCTTCCCGTCCCCATCCCCTTCCTGCTCCCCCTCCTCTCCCCTTTCCCCTTCTTCACCCTCCACTTCCTTGCCCCTCTCCCTCTCCCTCTCCCTCTCCCCCTCCTTCCCCCTCCTCTTCCCTTTCCCCTTCCTTTCCCTCTCCCTCCCCTCCACATGAACCCCACACTAATGCGGTGGAAATTCAAGCATAATAGCCACACTAACAAAAAGTGAAAAAAAAAGGAATTTCGTAAGTTTTTGGAAGCGCAAATTGTACAATTTAACATAGCATAATAACGTAATAGCCACAGCGTGAACCTCACACTAACACGGATGAACTAAAAGCCCTACAGGCATGTTTGTGACACATGAGCAAGTGCAATGTGCCAGTCCTACCATATTTACCAATGGCCTTCCATTGATATGCCATGTGGGCAAGTACTACACATCCGTCTTGTCATATGTACCAATGGGCATCCATCGATGAACCATAGGCATGTTTGTGCAATGCGTAACATCCTACGATGCCATATCATCCAAATTTTAGAGTTTTAAAACTTTGAAAAGGTGTTTATCAATAGCATTATGATATCTTGAATATTTTAGACGACTCTTATGGTAAATTAATGTCATACATGGGTCACACACACATATGCATTTAAATATTTTTATTGATTTAAATTGTTAATAAGTTAAGGAAAAAGTAGGTCTTAGTCTCTATAATATGTTATGTTAAGTTTTACAATTTTAATTTTTTGCATATGAAATTCCTTTTTTTTTTCATTTTTTGTGCAAAAGGATTATGTGAGTAAATACACTTTTTATGTGGAAAGGATAGTGCCATAAAATAAATTTTAAATTTGGAAGGGATCATTTCAAAAAGCCAACGTTCCATTTGGGAATAATTTTTAGGATTAGTCCAAAGGTAGACATATGAGCCCGAAATTGATGGAGTATGTGTTTTAGGTTTACATATGTGTGTGTGTGTGTGTGTGTGTGTGTGTGTGTGTGTGTGTGTGTGTGTGTGTGTGTGTGTGTGTGTGTGTGTGTGTGTGTGTGTGTGTGTGTGTGTGTGTGTGTGTGTGTGTGTGTGTGTGTGTGTAAATACACATATATATAGATAGATAGATATAGAGAGAGAGAGAGAGAGAGAGAGAGAGAGAGAGGTACATTTCAATAATGTATGAACAAAGGGAGCATGCCATGTGCCCAAAATATCATTTAAATCACTTAGTTGTAATACAACTATTGCTTTGATAAACGAGGTTTACCACTTGCACTAGAGCTAAAGGCAACATCAAAATTAGCTACTCTTGATAAGAACAAGTAGTTTTGTGGTATTTTCCTTTGCTCAAAGCAAATCAGTCCCAACATGCCCAAACCCTAAGTTATGTGTGTCTACGTGATAATTTTGAGCTGCATGTACACGTGAAATTTTGGGTGGGCTCATAGATTACGTGCATGTCATGGCATGCTACCAAAGTGGTCTTTTCCTCATGATGGAAAGTGTGATCTCTTGGCTGTTCAGCACAAGCTGATGGGTGAACCTATGCATTTTTGTGTCAAGGCCTAAGACTCGCAAAAATACAAAATATATATGCTTGCATGCCAAGTATGATTTCCTGCCCCTTGTTCTTTCTTGGAGTTTAGAGATGTGCATATTGCTGTCTTATTTATTGGCAATTCATTTTGTGAGCCACCAGCTAAGTTGCTACCCTTGCTATCTATAAAAAAAACTACATGTTTAGTCGCCTTTACAACTCTTTCCTGTACGATACATGCATTGAAGGTCTTTGTAAGCTCAATTTTTGTCCAAGATGCCTTTGGCACTTTTGACCTGTACTATGCATGGGGTGGTAAAAGACCGACATCTTCCTAGCCCATGTTGCTATTTGTAGCTACACATGTAGGGATTTGTTCATTACTTTCAGACCCATCTGTCTCTATCTTGAGTCCTGTTGCTTGCTATAAGAGAGTCAACTTCTTCTTGTGTAAGAGAAGTCCCTTCTTGCAAAGGCCAAACATTTTGGATGGTATCTACTAGTATTGGACTAATGTTGGAGTCAACATTTCAAGTAGTTGTGCCTATGGTATTGCATAACCACACCATTTGAGTTATTGGGCAACCATGTGAATGTTTTCTTATAGTAAGTAAACATGGTGCTGGTACTGCAAGACCATTTTTTGAGATAATTGCACTACACTTAAAATTTCTTCTTAATTCTCCACCCTAGACATTTAGCTTGACTCCTTTGATTGGTTCTTTGAATTCTCCAAAACCTGTCTGCCACCTTTTGCTCCACCACCCTTTTCCCATCCTAGTGAGGCAAAATTGCTTATTGGACTTGTGAGGTTGTGTTTATTCTAGTTTGTTCCTCACTTGTCAATATCCTTTGAAGACGTACTCCGCTTTGCTTAAGTTGTTTGACATAGTCATGTCCAATCCTATGGCTGCTGCTATCCTCTCAAGTTCCATTTACATTTACTAGTTTTTTTGACTTTTATAGAGTCTCCCTATCACCTTCCAAGTATGCTCTCATTATGTGGTGGGGTTCCAACTGTCACATCCCTAAAAATATGTACCACCTTTGAAGGCCTACTTGTCTTTCCCTCTCTTTCTCTCTAATTCTGCAAGGTGGCAAAAAATGGGCCATGGCCTATTTGTTGTCCCTCATCATAGGCATGTTTCTTTGCACTTTGGATGATAGCGTTGCATAGAAAACTGACAATAGCATCATACAAGGAGATCTTGGTTTTGAAACCTTTGCCAGCTAGCCAACTATGGTGTTTGGTTTTTTATAGATTTACATTTGGTGTTGGGGTTACGATAGGGCTTTGGGTTACTTGCAAACAATATAAGCGATGATCAGTAGTATGCATAACATTTATTGACAAATCATCAAATATATCATAGAGACATTGCATATCATACTGTTCCTCCAAAATCTCCCCAGTAGTGAATCCTAACTCCCTACTTACTCAGTTAGCTCTCCATGTAGCACAAATCTTTGTTTAGAACATTTACTCACCTCCAAAATGCTTGTATCTCTTCAAATATTTGGTTTTCCTCCACCCTTGTTTCTCTCATACACCATCGCTCAGACAAATCCTTATGCTCTGCATGATGGGTAGTCTCTACATAGGTTTGGTGGTAGTGCGAAATTTGCACCCAATGGAATAGGCATGAGCACTCTCTTCCTTCCATCTCAAGACCTAGAGGTTAAATACCTAGCACATGGCCAACCACCACACCTGTGCTTCATTAGCCCCATGAATCCATAAAAATTTTCCTTTTTGATGGTAGGAGCATAGCATTACTTGGTTAAGTTCTCTTAGAAGATTATTTAAGCCTTTTTATCTTCTTGTTTCATCTCACACATGGCAATTCTGAGCACTTTGTGCAAGCTTCAATACAAAGAAAGCAAACAAAATCAGAATGCACAGAATAAAATACTTTTTGTGATACTTGCAAGCATGCAAATGTTAAACCTAGGAGGATAAACATGGCAAGCAAAATGCTCTAGCCAACCACTCTTTTTGTGTCCTCAAACATCACCCTACTGGACTAGAACCATCCCACTTCATGTGATTGACTGTATAAGCCCGTAAAACTCGACCCCTCATAAACATTTTGAAAAAAAAACATCTATCCTCCTCAAATCCCTAACCAGAGAATCAACTACAATGGAAGAACTCGTACGTGCATCTCCATTTGAGCTCCAAGATACTATATGATCCTCCTCAAATCCCTAACCACGGAATTAACTCCAATTGAAGAACTCGTACATGCATTTCCATTTGAGCTCCAAGATACTATCTGATCCACCACTTCCAGGTAAAGTAGTTCTCTTCACTTTGTTCACAATGTCTTGCAAGTTGATTGAAACAACAATAACAAAATCATTATTCCTCATCAAGCATCATTGTTTTTAATACCAAGGGATTGCCATGTACCTGCGTGTTCTTGCAAGTGGCTCCAATTGTTGCAAGAAGTTGCACAACTCAAAAGGGAGGAAAATAAGAGTTATAGAGGGTCCACACATACATAGTTCTTAGTACTTTGGGTTATGTTTGGGGTTAGGACTCAAATGTACTTGGGGTTTAGGGTTAGCCATCAAAAACTTGGGGTTTAGGGTTGGCCCTTGAAAGTATAGGGTTTAGGGGTAGCGCTTGAAAGTATAAGGGCTTTGAGTTAGCACTCGAAAGTACTTGGGTAGCCATCAAGAACTTTGGATTTAGGGTTAGCCATCGAAAGTCTAGGGCTCAGGGTTATATTTTTGCTTTTGTGACCGGCATGGAGGAAGCCTATACAAGTCTTCCTATTGAGTTTATGATGCCTAGATAGGTAGATAGAGTGTGTAACTACTTAAGACACTCTAAGGTCTCAAACAGGCTCCACAAGCGTGGTATGAGAGTATATAGTTAGTTCATTAGCCAAGGTCTAAAGAATAGTCCAATTGTAAGTACCCTTTATGTCAAGAGAGAAAAATGAGATTTTCTAATTGTCATCCTCTATGTGGATAATTTGTTTCTCACATGCACCACTGAGGATATACTATCAGAATTCAAGAATGGTATTGAAGCTCAATTGAGATGTTACATTTATAATTGTTTCCTTACTTGGGAATTCAATTTATGCAACTACAAGAGGGCAATTTCATGAAATAGTCCAAGTATATGCATGGGCCATTACATAGCTTGAATCCAGAATTATAAGACAATTTCAACTCTAGTTTAAGTTGGTCTTAAGCTATCCACATGAAAGATAGCAATAAACCTCTGTATGCCACTCTTTATACCCAAGCTGTTCATTTCTTGATTTACTTATGAGAAGTTACATAGGTTTGGAATGTAGAATTGTAAGCCATTTTCAACTCCAGTTGAACTTTGGCTTAATCTATCCTTGTATGACAACAACAAACATCTGGGATTCCACTCTTTACAACCAAGCTATTCATTTCTTGATTTACTTATGCAACACAATGATAATCAGAGTGCTATTGTAGTAGTATAAAATCCTATGTTTTGGTTGTGTTTCATGTCAGTGTCTGCAATATTGTGCTCCTCTTCCTGGCTTTCACAATATGACATGAGATGAATGACAGGCCTATGTAAACACTTATTTCATTAATTTTGGACTTGTTAATAAACAAATTCATTTTAATAGATACTTTTAAACTAGTTTAAGGAAAAAATCACTCTTCAAAACATAGATAAAAACACAAAAACAATCAATTTTTTAGAGTGTTTTAAAGGAAATAAAATCAAAATTATAAAAATGTAACACAGATAAGGTACACCAAAAGATAAGAAACAGTAATAGCAAATAAAACTAAAATTATGAAAATTAATGTAACTTCTTACATAGACTAGTGCACGGTCTCGACTCATTTTTGTACTTAAATTTCTATTGCAAAAATATACTTTATGAAAATATCCTTCCAAAACCAAAAGATGACACTACCCTTTTGAAACATATATGCTTTGGATGGTCAAACTCGTCACAAACCATACACAACTGTCCAAAAACACGCTCTAAGTGTGTTATTCTAATGTGCACACGCCTGATGGGTATGATACTTTGCACGTGTGTCAATCCAGCACACATTTTTTATAAGCTGGAATTTGAAAATTCTAACCATATAGATGACTCTAGATGGCTTATGCTGATCAATTTGAGCACTTGGAGGGCTAAATTAGGGTCTCATATGAGGAAGTTGTGTTAATTTTTGGGCGATGCGACAAGGAATTTTGCTACCTTAGGACAGTTAGAGTTACTCCCGCCCTATCAAATTTCAACTTTTAAATATTAGCTAAACTAAAAGGGGAAAGGGGGGGGAGGATAAAAAAGGGGGGTAGGGGGAAAAAGGAGAAAGGTGGGATGGGGAGGGGAGGGGAGGGGAAAGGATGGAAAGGGGGAAGGGGGGAGGGAAATGGGAAAATGGAGGGAGAGGAAGGGGGAAGGGGGGAAAGGGGGGAAAGGGGGGAAGGGGGGAATGGAGGAAAGGGGGGAATAGGGGAATGGGGAATGGGGGGGAGAGGAAGGGGGAAAGGGAAGAAAGGGGAAAGGGGGGGAAGGAAAGGAGGAATGGGGGAAAAGGGGGAAAGGGGAATGGGGGAAGTGGGGAAGGGGGGGAAGGGGTAGGGAAAAGGGGGAAAGGGAGGAGGAGGAAAAGGGGGGAAATGAGAAAAAGGGAGGAATGGTGGAAAGGGGGGAAGGGGGAGGGGAAAGGGGGGGAAGGGGGAGGGGGAAGGGGAAGGGGGGAAGGGGGAGGGGAAAGGGGAGAAAGGAAAAAAGGCAAAGGGGGAGAGGGAAGAGAGAGAGAGAGAGAGAGAGAGAGAGAGAGAGAGAGAGAATGGGAAAGGAGGAAGAGAGAGAATGAGGGATGGGGAAGAGAGCAAAATGTAAGTAGGGAGAATGGGGGAGGGGGAAGATAGACACACATACACACAGAGGTGGGGGAGGAAGAGAAGGAGTGGAAAGTTTAAATTCTAGATCGGGAAGTTTAAATTCCTTGAGGGAAGTATATTACCTCTCACCTCTCCCGTAACTCATTTTCAATCACCCTTCCCTCTCCATTCCATGTCTCTCCCTCTTCCCTTCCCTTTTTCTTCTTTCCCTCTCTTTTGCCCTCCATCAATAGCATCATTTGAAGATGTGTGCTTCACTCAGTGCAAACACATCTTTAAAAACCTTTGTAACTAGTGCAAGGTGTTTATAAAGTTCTTTGAGATTATACTGATGTTGCTTTCTAAAACTTTAAAAGGTGTTTATTGACACCATTTAATAACAACGTTATTAAGTCTTGGAGATTTTAGAAGACTCAAATGATAAATTAATCTCATACATGGACCTTAACTATATAAATATAAATATAAAACCCTTATGGGCATGCCCATGCCACGTGGACAGTACAGTGCACTGGTCCCACCATATGTATCAATGGCCTTTCATCGATGAACCAAGGACATGTACATTCCATGCATGCATGTGCAGCATTGTGTGTGACTCCATATCACCAAATTTTAGAGTTTTTAAACTTTCAAAAGGTGTTTTTTAATACCATTATGATATCTTGAAGATTTTAGAGGACTCTGATGGTAAATTAATGTCATGCATGGGCTATACATACATACATACATCAATCCATCCAAACATAGATGCATGCATACATACATACATGCATGCATGCATACGTATAATTTTTTCATACATTTAAATTGCTTTTATTAATTTAAGTGTAATTAAACTATTATTTTTTATTAAATTAATAAATTTAAATTATTATTAAGTGCAACATTATATAGAGATATAATATATCACATAGAAATGACATTGCCAAAAAGTAAACTTTTGATTCTCGAAAAACATTTTCGTAAAGTAAACTTTTCATTTGGGAAGGAGTTTTAGGATTAGTCCAAATGTACACATATGAGTCCAAAATTAATGAAATAAGTATTTGTACTGTCCCCGTTTGTCCATCATCAACACTCATAGGTTAATTAACTTGTTCAGTTATTGTGTCAATGACAGCATCCAGAGTAGGAATTGTTTCAATTGGTAAAGTGGTTTTTTCAAACCCTCAATCTAGCTCTTCCTGCACATGCTGGGTTATGTGCTCAGTGGCACCCTTCTTTGCCAATTGTTCTTGACTACTCTCAAGCTTGTTGAGCTACTTCAAGCTTTCTCCTCGAAAGGGTCCTCTTCATGTTCAGTAAGACTACATAATGTGCCTTGCATGTTGAGAGAGTTGTAGAAGATTCTGGTGCGATTGATGGGAACAAGGAATACAAACTTGCATTGAAGGACAAAATCACAGAAATTGTGAGTATTCACACAATAGAAGCTTGATTTTCTGAACGGTAACCTCCACATGTGCAAACTCTCATTGTCACCCTTTCGAGTACAAATGGCCACTTTATAAATCCTGAGATATCAAACTACCACATATGGGATGTCGACCTGATTCCAATTTCTGGCCAGATCTAAACCATCGGACTCAACTCCAAAAAACTATGATTTGTCGGATCCATTCCAAGCCGATCCGACTGTTTTCGAACTGTCAGTGACAGTCCGATTTTTCAAATCCCTTGCAAGGCAATTCGACTATTCCCAATCTGTCGAACCTATTTCGCACACTGAGAAAAGGCTTCACTCAAAAACCATTCACGGGTTTGGGTAGAACAAAACCATGCATATCCCTTAACCGAAACGTCCCCTCACCCATATCCTCAATGATTTTAAAGGGTCCATTATAACTCAACTTCGAGAATTTTCCCAACTTGGAGTTGAACATCAAAACCCAATCCCCTTCTTTAAACCACCTGTATGTTATGTTTCTATTCACGCATGCCTATCTTTGCGTTGACTGAATTATTTGTGTTGTATACCGACTTTGTAACCGACCTTCTTTGAGATGTGCAAGCTGCTCTTGGCGAAATTCAATAGATTGTTCTGGATCCAATTTCTCTACTGTGACCCAATGACTACCAACGATGAACTCCATTGGAATGATGGCTGAATCAAGTTCAGTGTCCCAGTCCTTATTTTTTAACACTATCATTTTCAAAATGTATTTAATTGTCCATTGCATTGTGGGTGATATGTTGATGCCACTTTGTGTACAATCATGTGAATTGTCGTTAGCTTCTTTATTTCCCTTCCTAAGACATGGCCTCCGTTATCCGATACCAATTCAATTGGACATCCAAAAATGGGTTATGATCTCCTGATATAGGGATATTGCCGTATTGGCCGAGGAATTATCTCTGAGTGCTTGTGCCTCCACCCCATTTGGTGTAGTAATCCGTTGCCACCAGAATGTACTAGTTCCTTCTAATCTATGCGACAGGCTTTATCAGTCCCACAAAATCTAATCCCCATTTTTGAAATGGGTCGAGTAGCAGAACGAGATTTAGGAAAATTTGTCCACATCAGTAGGTTGTCCATCTCTTTGATAATACCATCACTTGGCCACAAATTCATGAGAATTTTTGAGCATCATTGGCCACCAAAGCCCGGCCTAAAAAATTTTCTTTCTTGTGATCTCACTGGCAAAGTGTCCGCCTGCCGCCCCCTGGTGAGCTTCTTATAACACTGCATGTTGCTCATGTTTTGGAACACAACGCCGGATAACCTGGTTGATTTTGTGCTTGTACAACGTGCCTGCAATCACCATAAATGGTTTACAATCGTTGATCCTTCCTAAATGTCTTTAGGTAGACCCATGTTGAGATATCGAGCTCCACTCGTGATATGACAGGGTGACCATTGTGCATTTATGCCACCGACTTGTTAGCTGTAGATGCAGTTTGTACACCGCCCATGAATAATGGCTCGATGACAGCTATCTTTATGTACTCTAGTTAGTGGCTCAGTTAGTATGCCACCTTAGTTAGCTGAGTTTGGTTTGAGACCCACATATAGGGTTCACCTATTCTTTTGTACTAAGAGAGTTCTTTTGGCTTTCACAACTAAGAAGTGGAAAAGTGTTTTCAGCCTCCACCGTTGTGTATATTCCCCCAATGTGTATGTGAGAAAGCTGCAAGTTAAACTCTCTCCCACTCTTTTCACAACCCATATGTGAGGAATTGTAACATCTGGTCATACCAGCTGCAATCAATGTAACATCTAGTAAATCATCCGAGACACCCCCACCCGCGTTTTCTCCTGTTTCTAATCTACTTAGGTAATATGCCACTAAGTGGTGTCTTCCTAGTGTGTGTATCACTTGGTATTAGAATTCTTGTAGCAACAATATCATCGAGCCAACCTTCTTAGACGGCGGCCGGCTGAGGCATATTCATTAGGTACAACAATGCTTGATGGTCTACATGGAACACCACCTGATTACCTAGAAGGTAATGTCAAAACTTCTTGTGAGTAAATCATCCCCAATCCCTCTGTTTTGGTGACTGAACAATTTCTTTCTATTGGTGATAAAGTTTGGCTTGCATAGTATATTGGTTGGGACCATCCGAAGCTGTGTGTCTGCATCAATACTGATCCGATAGCAATGTCTGATGCATCTACAAACACGTAAGAAAGGGGTTTCGATATAGAGGAATCAGAATTGGTGCTACCAGTAACATTTTCTTCAGTAACTGGAACACTTTTTCCTGATCCTCTTTCCAAATGTATTGTTCATTCTTCTTTGTCAACTTTGTCAGGGGTTAACACACATGGGAAAGGTACTGCACAAATTGATTGTGCCACTTGATTTGTCCAATGAATCGCATGACTTCCTTTGCTTCCCGAATGGTCACAACTTTTCTTGGGTCGATTGCCATCCCTTCTTTGAAAATGATAAGCCCCAGTAGAACACCCCTTCAAAGTGCAAAGGCACATTTCATTGGATTCAGACTGAGTCAATATTCTCGGCATGGAACAAAACACAATCTGAGGTGTTCAAGATGATCCTCGTTTTTTCCAAACATACTGAAACCATCTAGGAATACCCTCATAAATGTTGTGAGATACGAGGAAAACATCTTTTGAATCCACCCTTGAATGTGGAAGGTGCGGTGCGTTCTCAAGCCAAATTTCATCACATTGCTACGACGAACACCCCCCATTCTATCACAAATGTTGTTTTATCTTTATCATCCTTGGCCATCTAGATCTAGTTATGCCGGCTGAACCCATCCAAAAAAACTATACACCTCATCTCTGGCACTGCATCTAACATCGTGTCATAAAAGGGCATAGGAAACGGATTAGTTATAGTAGCCGCATTCACTTTTCTATAGTCCACACAAACCCGTAGTTTACCATTCTTTTTTGGGACAATTATGATGGATGACAACCATGTGACCTTATCCACTGGGTATATAAAACCAACTCTGAGTAGCTTGTCAAGTTCTTCTTTTACCAACTTTGCATAGTTTGGATCCATTCGGTATCTCTGCTAATTTGCTTAAAGTTAATGTGATATAGAAAAAGGCTTGGGTCCACTCCTTTCAAGTCTGTGTAGTCCCAAGAAAACACATCTTAGAACTCTATCAATAATTGCACCAGATCCTCCTTAAATTTTCCTATCATGTGCATGGTGATTTTCACCGATTGCGATTTTTTCATCGTCTCGAGGTTCAGTACCTCCAAATCATCTTCCTTTACTCTTCATTTTATCCTCATATGCTTCCAAGGATTATTTTATCATGTGTTCATTCCATTTTTTCTGTGCGGAAGTATCCTCTACTTCTTTTTCAAATTTTGAGTCCATGACCATTTTGTCGAACTTTTTTTTGACCTTGGTGGGTTTTTCTACTAAAACTTGGAATGCCTGGTCTAATTCTCTTAAGTACTGGTGCGCAATGTGGTTCACATCCACTTCAAACAGAGGTATGATAGACATGTTTGCATCCAAGAATTCATATTCCTCGTCATCATCCATTTCTGTGAGCGTGTCGATGCATTGTGCAATCAACGGTCTGTTCTCCTTTTGTAGAACCACCTTTGGACCATAGTTTGTTTTTCCCACTTCTGACTGTGATTTTGGATGCTCCCCAATCTTACTTGATTTGTGCCCCGTCTTGAACCAAGGCCGGCCTAGTAGCATTGGGTAGGATAAATCCCCTTTTTCCATTTTTAGAACCACAAAATTTACTCTGAATGTCATTCCCTCAATGCTGATTTGTTGGTTCTAAACAATGCCCATTGGTTGAACACAGCGCTAATCTGCCATCCTTACCTAGAATGGGGCCTCTCTCATGTCACTCAATCCTACCTTTCTATACATGCTATGCGGAAGAATTTTCACACCCGATCCTCCATCTAATAATGTACCCTTTATTTCTTGACCATTGCAATGTACTTTTATGGTCGGGACCTTGTAGTCCACGTCATTCGGTTCGCCTTGCATGACTAGTGGATCTACTGCATCATCTTGGTACTCTTCCTCTTGTGGGTTTCCTTCGTCTGTTTCAGATTTCCCTCGTCTAGAAATTGCTAGATAATTTTTTCTTGAAAGGCTGGAACTAGACTCAGCACAACAGCAGCTCATCCATTGTGATTTTTATTGATGCATGTTTCAATGCCATGAACAGTTCCGCTGAGAGGTCATCCTCACCTAATTTCCTGCGTTTTGATTCTCAATTCCGATTTGCAAATTTTATGTTGAGCTGAATCGATAAATTTTGCATCAAACTTTTTCTCTGATCGCCTGCCGAACTTGCCATAGCACCAGGTTTCTCCTTTGGTTGCCACACCGAGTTCTTTGCCTATTTAGCCTATATCTTCTGTATTTCCTTGAGCGTTGATGTGTGTACCGCTTCCTGATCTTGCCAGTGCAATTGCTTAGTCTTTCTTTCTTTGTCTTCTAGTGGGTCTTCCCTCAACGGTCCCTTAGATCATGTCACAACCAGCACGTCAACCTTTTCGCATGTCCTCAATGAGCATACATCAAGAGCAATTGCATAACTCATATTTTTTGTATTGGTGATTCTTTGCCAAGCACATTGTTGGAATTCTCCCTGGAATCCTTAGGTCGACCTCATGGGGAGACTTGATGATAGTCTAAGGTTTGAGAGGAGTCTATCTTCCTCTAAAGCTATTGGTCATATGATATGGTAGGAGCTCAATGATTGGGACAACTTCATAACCGTCGTTATTGGCTTATCCATGCATGGAAAGAAACGTGAAGATTTGTTGGTCAGATGCATGGGATTGGTCCATGCAAGAGAGCTTAGTGTGTGATGATTGGTCGGCTTATTGGCTCATACAATAACAAAAGAAGAGTCGGGATATTCCATGTGGCCTAAGAGCATGAAATAGATGGCAGTGTGTCGACTTGTCAATAAGATTCCAGAGAATAAATTTGCATGGGCATGGACCAATCAAAACTTTTGCATAACATGGCAACGCATTTGATGGCGGTTACAAGAGCATCTACAAAGATCGTGTTGCAGGGCGAATTCTTTCTTCTTGTCCAAAACTCTCTGCCTATTCGTCTCAATGAGAGTCGCATTTCAATTCTATTACTCCTCGTAGTGTGTCTAAGAGCAGTTGCTCATAATGGTCATAGAGTCCTTCAGTGAGTCTATATTGAGTCAATAACAGTTGTGATAGGCATGAGCAGTATGTTAAAGGTTTACATTGTGGAGCTGTCCCTCCTCATAAATATATGAGATGGTTTTGTTCTTCATGTGAGCTTCTATAGCAAACATAAATCGTGTCTTAAGTATGTTCCTACATGTGTTGTGCCATGCCCACATTTGTTTTTCATTTATTAGGTTTTCGAAACAATTTCAAAACCATACATGTTCTGTTGATTATCAAAATGGTGAAACTCGCTTCTTTATGAATTTGCAAAATTTTAGGCAAACTCTCTTCGTGTTTGTGACCGCCATTCTTACTTTAGTTTACGAATCTCCATCAAATAGTGCTTATAATTCCATCTGATAGTTGTCCATATTAACAAATTTGTACAAGATCTTCATCATAAACTTATTCACTGTCTCCACTTGCTTGTTCCCTTGTGGGTGATAAGTCGTAAGCTCTCAGGTCTTTGGTGTCACCTTCTGGTTGGATTCGTGTCTTTCTCCATGTGTTCCCTAAGACATCAATTGAATCGTAGCATCAGTCTCGATGTCCACAGGTGTGAGCGTTGATGCTCACAAGATCGCTCAACATTCCCTTCTGCCATTGCGACAACGCGGGGTTGGCATTCATCCATTCCTCCAATCACCAAACTTGATTGAGTTTTTGAACCCGTAGGATTCACCATTCGCCAATGTTAACAAGGTTAAGTTGTCCGCATTTAGTTTAGACGAAATGGATTGCAAGGTGAAGGGTTAACGTGTTTGTATGAATCTACCATCTTAATAGGAAGCATTATGGATTCAAACATAACAATAAAATTCTCTCTCTCTCATTGTAATTTGAAAGTTCAGCATATAGATAATCGGAGGTAATCCAACAAACAGGTAAATACGAGAAGGTAGTCATTCAAATTTATTTTTTTCTTTGTTGAACATATTCATTAAAATATATCCCTCTTCTCCCATGCAGATTACCTATTTTTCAGTTACAACTGATCCCAACGGTTACGACCCTTTTCCCTATACCCTTTCAGATCATATACATTTTATCCGTATCTGAATAGACATTTTAACTATGTTAACACTTTTCTCATATTTTTCTTGTGTTCTTTTAATCTTAGGCTACGAAACTCCCAAGTGCATAAGAATCCATAGTAATTGGACATTCGTGGCACATCTCAAGGACCCTTGTGGTTTCTATGGGTTGAACCATTTGACAAAAGTATCTTCCCTTTCCCAACCTTCAATTAAATTCATAAATAGTAGTGTAGAGGCAAGCCTTTCTTATCAATCTCTCCTATGTTCTGGAGCCTAAGGAAACACATCTTCTTCCAAAGTATTGTTGAACCTCTTGCAGCTCTACCATTCTATATCTTTCAAACAAAACACCCCATCATCCTTTAATGCAAAGGCACAAGTAGCTAACTCTGTAACCCTTCGGTTCTCCTTTCTATCAACATGAAGATCAAACTGATTATATAGTGACATAACCTTTTGAAGAATCTGTTGCAAGTGAGGACTTCTTGTCTTGTAATGCCCTTTCTTTTGTCTTACAATAAGTGGACTTTGAAGATATCAAAGCATTATACACACGGTTGTAAAATAGTTGTGACTCCTAAAAAATTTCATCTTTTCGCCCATACCTCTTAACCTTCAAGATTCACAAGACTATACCCCAACTACACGATGGTGTGAAGGACTAAAGGTTCTATCAAAATACGAAGGAAAAGCTCTTATAGGTGTCTCCCTTTCATCCTTAAAGTCTCCTTCACATTTCTTACCTTCCTGTAGCTCCTCCCACTGTTTGTGTATAAAATAAAGAGTCCTGAATTATTTAGAAAGAGAGTAGAAGACTACTGCAGGTCCATGATAGAGTAGAAGTCCTGGAAGAATCAGACTGGATCTGGTACTGTGAGGTGTGACAGGTTGCTGAGTCCTGGACAGGCTGTGCGACCGGTCGCTGTAGGGGTAGATATGGGGGTTGGAAGATTAAATAGATGGTGCGATGTCATACTGAGGGTCTGGTTAGCACTGCCCGACCTGCAGAAAAACCCATCCAGCTACTGCAAACAGACTAGTTTGGCAGAAGCTGAGCAATGAGGCTGTGCTGCACATGTAACAGCTGATTGCAACTGTTCCTTGAAGCATATACCTAGATGAATCCAGGAACATTCCCAAACTCATCCTCTTAAAACACAACATAGTGCAGTTTCAATCTCATGATAGTCACTCGTAAGATTGAAAACCATAAACTCAAGCTCAAGAAGGGTGCATACCAGGTGATTCCCAAGCAATTCCGAGGCTACTGCTCCCTTCTTGACAGCAGCAAACCCTTTCCTTTTCATTTTGATGTTGCAGCAGACAAAGAAGACCTGTTTGGTTTTCTCAGCAGCTGCTTCTACACCAGGCAGTAAACCAGTCTGCTCTCTCCCTTTTTTCCCTCACCTACTTGCTTAAGTCACTCTCTTTCTGCCCACTCATCTCTCTCCTACAATGACTGAAGAAACTCGCAAGCACGAGGATGTACCTCCCTCCCCTTGAAGAGCCTCAGGAAGAGGAAGGCCATGAGTTGGATTTGGAACGGAGAACTTGGTGGCAAAGGAGCAGCAACATTAAGCGATATTTGGACTTTCTTCAGTAACCCTTTGAGAAAGCAGGTAATCAACAAATATTGACGGATCAATGGCACTGCAGTTTTCTGAAATATTATACAAAGAAATCCTTGCCGCTGCTTTATAGAGCTCTTCTTCTCTGACATCAGCTGAGAATAACTTTTTTAAGTCTCTGAAACTATGAAAGATCATTACTGCATTTTCATCAGCCCTGCAATCTTTAATTCCATCACAACCTAGTCTTCAATGTATGTAAAAGTGCAATAATACAAATAGTACCGGAAGGCCTTTGCAGTCATCAATAAGACAACGATCTGAAGGAATACATCCAATCAGGCCAAATGAAGCAGCTCGAGTAGACAGCATGCATCAAAGAATCTCACCTCCTTAACGAGGGCATCAAGTGAAGGCAATTGGATTTGCCGTGATCCCTTTAATTCAAGGCCATTTTCAGGTGTTGCACCTTTCCAGTTCCTTGGAGGCATGCCTGAAGGAGCGGACTAATCTAAAGAATTAGTGGGTCCTTTATTTGCAGTCCTGCCACTTCCTGCTGGAGATATGAGGCCACCTCTTCCACCTGCTTTCTTAGTGCCTCTTCCTGCAGTTCCCCGACCTCCTGCAGCAAAGCTCGCTGATGGACCTTTACCAGTGACTGATACAGGCGGCCCATTAACAAACTTCAAATCTCCTGGTGACAACTGCTCACCATCAAGAATACCATGAAGAAGTTCTTGTAACACAACCATTCGGCACAAACCAATGAGACAGCAAGAAAAGTTACATCCTTCAAATCCACCCATTCCCACGTCTCATTGTCAGTGTTCATCTCATATACAAGCGCATGCAGACCCTATATAAACAACGATTGCATCAGCTTGTGGCATTGACAGCTCCTTATAACATTATAAAGGAATATATGTGGAACGATAAAGGGAAGTTATCCCTCTTTGAAACCCACTTTGAGAAACCCACTTAGAGAAGGTTTGACAGTTCTTTAGTGTGATACACTCACAAGACGTTTTCTGAGTGGCCGATTATTCTATGCACCTGCTTTTCCTTATATAACTCAGAAAGCACTTTTTTGTACCCTCTTTCTTTACTTTTTACATCAAAAGCATGAAAATTCATTAATTCTTACCCCAAATGCCTCTTTTTATGTGTAACCATGGGTAGAGCTTGGTTAGCATCATCCTTTGGCACTTTCTATTTACCAAAAACTATAATGTTGGTCACAATTATGCACTCACCCAACCAAACTTCACACAGTTTTTTCAGTATGACAAAGTATTGCTTCAATACTTTGACCCCTTGATTTTGGTCAACTTTGCTAATTTCCGTCAACACAACCTCTACGTTACCTGGCACTTTTACAAAAACTCAAAATTTAAGGAGCATACAAATTTTCACAATGCGACCATTGCAAGTGTCCCTCTAGGTTACAGAAATACTTAAGAGTAGGTTTTCAACACTTTCAATAGTTTTTCCTATGGATTTTGAGCATTTTACTTTCAAAAAAGAGAGCTTTCAGAGCATACATTCAGCGCTGATTCCTTTCATTTTTTTGCCAAGTTATCTTTTTAAGCCATGCATTATTTATACATGCATTGTATGGCTTTCTAAGTAAAATCTTGCAAGTCACTAAAGGAGAGGAAACCTTGTCCTTGACCTTCTCCCTGGTGGTTTTTGCCATACTTTAGTAGCTCTCAAGTATGCATTCAAGTAATTGGCCCAGCCAAATCTCTATCACTAAAACCAGAAAAATACTACCAGCTCTGGCTACTGGTCCTCTAGCCCAGGGATGCACATGTGCAGGGCTGGGCAAATCACCTTTTTCCTCTGAAATGGATGATTTGAAAGTCGAGGCAAATTAATATGACCTTTATCTTGGTAGTCGAGCACAATTCTTCAGCCACAAGTGCAAGCTTCTCCTGTGGCAAAGGCCTTCCCTGGTGAAGCACACATCACACAGTTAGCAGGGCAGATTAACAATTGATGGTCTTGTTGTGTACTCCACTGAACAATCCCGAGGCACTGCACAACAGTAAATATTTTCATGACTAGATCAATCTGCATATGGCAGGCTGAATTGTGTATAACACAATCTTGAGATACGTGAAATGATGGGAGTGGTAGATTTCTCACCTGACCATCCCTGTGGCATTAAGAGAAGACTGAAAGCTATGGCCATATTTGTCCATGTCCACCTCCTAAATCATTTTTCCCTCAAAAAAGGGAGTTTCAAGACCAATTTATATTTGGCACAAGCCTTTCACAACTGGATGTGTGAACTACTGTTCAGATTTTATATGCCCCTGCATGTTCCTCAGCTCCTCTATACTGTGTGCATCAATCACATGTCTGCACTCACATCGAAGTTTGCCATAATCATCTGCAAAGCAGAAGATTCTGGATTCATCTGGACAAGCTGCTGAAAGCGTAAGTCCCTTTTCTAACATCCCATAGCATTTGCAGGCACTGAGCAAGCCTACATTGTTTCTGTGATGGGACTCTGCATGGCTTCAAGAAAAATCTGTATCAAATATAGTTACCCTGATCATCCAAAGAACCAACCATGCACAAGTAGAGACTACCTTTACGTGAGCACTTGAAGGCTTTCGTTTTGCCCCTGCATGTTCCTCAGATCCTCTACCCTATGCGCATCCACCCACTTGTCAGCACTTGCATAGATGTGCTCCATGAGAACATACGAACCAGCGGATCCTGGCTTCATCTGGAAAAGCTGCTGAAAGCATCTCAGTCCCAGCTCTGATTCCCCGTAAATTTTGCAAGCACTAAGCAACGCTGTCCACGATCCTTCAGACGAAGGACACTGCATGGCATCAAGAAATTTATCTGCCTCATACAAATGTCCTGATCGTGCATGAAGATCAATCATACAAGCATAGTGATCTATTGTTGGTGCCATGCCATATTCTTTCTCCATCACCTTGAAATACTCCTCCCCCTTGAACACCAAATTGGTTTGGCTGCATGCAGTAAGAAGACAAGTGAATGTTATTGCATCCGGCTTCATACACTGTTGTTGCATGTCCTCAAAACATTGTACGGCCATGTTACCCTCATGATTCAAGCCAAAAGCTTTTATCATTGCACTCCAAGACACAACATCGTGTATAGGCAGCTTGTCAAAGACTTCTTGTGCCTCTGAAAGCGAGCCACATTTGCCATACATGTCAACCAAAGTGTTGCCAACAAGAAGATTCCTTTCAAATCCCTTCTTTATAATCTCCGTATGTATTTCTCGGCCTTTCTGTAAGGCTCCAATGCTGCAACAAGCTTTCAAGACACCGGCAAATGTGAGAACATCTGGAGAAATGCCCTTTGATTTCATCTCTTCAAAACATTTCAATGCTTCTTGACCAGGTCCGTGTTCAGTATATCCTGCAATTAGTGCAGTCCATGAGACAATATCTCGAATTGGCAGCTTGTCAAAGACTTGTTTTGCCTCTGAAAGTGAGCCACATTTGGCATACATGTCCACCAAAGTGTTGCCGACAAGAAGATCTATTTCAAATCCCTTTTGTGTGAACTCCATGTGGATCACACGTCCCTTGTCTATGCCTCCTATGCTACCACAAGCTTTAAAAATGCACAGAAATGTGACCTCACTTGGGGAGACGCCCTCCAGTTGCATCTGTTCAAAACATTTCAACGCTTCTTCAGCAGGTCCATGTTCGGCATATCCTGCAATTAGCGCAGTCCATGATACAACATCTGCATCTGACAGCTTGTCAAAGACTTTCCGTGCCTCTAAAAGGGAGCCACATTTGGCATACATGTCCACCAAAGTGTTGCCAACCAGAACATATCTTTCCAGTCCCTTCTTTGTAATCTCAATGTGTATTTCTTGGCCTTTCTGTATAGCTCTTATGCTCCCACAAGCTTTCAAGGCACAAAGAAACGTGACATCGCTAGGACAAACACCCTCCACTTGCATCTGTTGGAAACATTTCAGCGCTTCCTGGCCAGATCCGTGTTCAGAATATCCTGCAATTAGTGCATTCCAAGAGACAACATCTCGGAATGGCAGCTTGTCAAAAACTTCCCGTGCCTCTAAAAGTGAGCCACATTTGGCGTACATATCAACCAAAGTGCTGCCAACAAACAGAATTTCTTCAAATCCCTTTTGTATAATCTCTACATGAATCTCCTGGCCTCGTTCCACATCCTTTATCCTAGCACAAGCTTTTGATAGGGCCATAAGCGTATAACTGCTCGGAAGTACACTATCCTCTTGCATTTTCTGGTACAGCTTGAAAGCAAGCTGTGTTTGCCCCCATTGGATGTAACCTAATATAAGAGAAGTCCATGCATGTTCACTCCGATGAATCAACATGTTGAAAACCTGTTGAGCATGAAACAGACTTCCACATTCCACGAACATTGTCACAAGGTAGTTCCCAACAGCTCTATGAGCTTCCAGCCCGTTATTGCAGATGTGTGCATGCACAAGCTTCGCGTACGCTAGCTTCTTCTTTCTCTTGCACTGTTGTAATATGTAGATAGAGTTCTCAACCGAAGGAACCTCAGCCATCCGTGCTAAAACACTAAGAGTCTCCTCTAAGCTAAGCATCTCCCAACTACAGCCCTCTCGCAGCACAACATCCGCTTGTACTCCATGACTTTCCCGATTTCGATCCTCGTCTCTCTCAAGCATGTCTGTAACCAAACGTGGGTCGGCGTCTATCCGGAGCGCCTCCTGAGAAATTTTACGCTTGAAAACTGGAGGTGTCGTGTTTGTTTGTTTGACGGCACAATAAAACTTCTTCGTCTTGAATATCTCCACAGCTGTGGCGGTACTTAAAACAAATGTGTGCATGCAATGGTCACTTACTTTTCTCATTCGGACCTCCGACCAAGCCGTCACGCGGTCCTTCCATAAGCGCTCTGTACGTAATGCTGGCTCCTGATCTGTTACAATAAAAAACAGTCGGGAGAATGAAATTTGAGGAAGTAAAGGCAGGTGGGGGAGAATGTAATTCGAGGACCAAAAGGCAGGATGTGTGTCGGCGAGCCATAATGAATGAGCACACCTGAATTTGAGACTCTGCAAATCCAAGAATCCTGCACAGCGTGCCTGTTTGTGAGCTCTGCAAGGGAAATCTGTGGCCGAGGAAGGCGGAGCAAAGTCCCTCCTCCTGTTACTCCTTGGTAAGAGCTTGAATTTTGCTGCAAAACTAGCGCCATGGATGATTCCTGAGATCCATTCATATAAGCTCAGATCCATTCAGACTTCGCATCAGTGCCCGTTTCTCAAAGTTCATGACTTATTCAAGCGTTGCTCACACTTGCTCCCTCGTGCTTTGACACAAATATTATTTCTTGAATGTGCATGATTGTAATAACAAGGTGAATGATAATAAATCATTCATAACACCTGCCCAAAATCTAAAATACCAAAAACTAAGACGAACCTGATTTGAAGCTCAGAAAAGAGGGTGGAGAGATGATGAATAGAAAGCGAGAGAGAGAGAGAGAGAGCGGGGGGGCGAGGGAGGGGGGGGGGAGACAGAGAGTGGCTAAAAATATGGAGGATTTGTAGAAAATAAAATAGTAAATGGATCATAAAATACCTCATGATTTTCTAAAAATAAAAAAATGACGATTTTTCTCTTCTTTGGAATCATCTTCACTAAAACCTACCTCGCAGTAGGCCAAAAAGAGAATGAGGTTCAAGTGCTCGGTCCATCAGCATAAGAAAGTTGTCACTTGTTTTCAAGTGGGAGTTTATGTCAATGAATTTTACTCAGATTCGTCTACAGTACGACTACCAGTACAAAAGGGTTCGACAGAGCATTCGGTACCCGTTTCCTCTTCGAGTACCACACCCCGCCCCTTCCTTTTCTTTCTTTTTACACACACCCACCCGTAGTCCTATAAAGTGACACCTGCTTGGACCGGTGGACATAGGATCCATAACTATGGTAAACTCACGCACACACCACACACACACACACACACGACCACATGCTAGTACACCAAGCCCAAGCCTCTAAGATCTAAACCCATGACTTGGGGAAAGCCTTGGACGCTTAGAATGCCCCTCTTGTTAGCGTTTGGAGGGGCATCTTTGCTCAGTTTTGGCAGGGTAGGTGTCTCTTGCTCAGGCATTTGGTTCAAGTGGCTGGATGCCACAAACATGAATGGATGTCCACAGAGTAAGTCTCATCCGCACAGACACTCAATGATGGTGGACCATGCGGCAAAGAGATATGGTAAACCTTATACCTAGATGTGTAAAGAATCCTCATTTGAACAGGGATTTGGTACTCAGAGGGTGTTCAATCTAAAATCAAGTATGCCCATGTGTCTATCCCTCGTACGTGCATCGAAGTCACCTAGAAGGAGGGTCTCCCTCTACCTAAAGAACTCCGTGATATCATCATATATCATCTCGTATGGGTTGTGTGACCTTATGTACATAGGATGATGTATCTTGGAGAACGTAGCACACAACAATGAAAATCGACCGTGGACTAGGTGGCTAGATTCATATCCACATGTGCCGTGCATGCTCCTTCTTCCACATCATGGATATTAGTTGTCTCAAGTGTGATCTAAAAAGGATAGCTACACCCCCAAAACCTCATGACCTAGTATCCCTCCTCATCTTATTCTTGTGAGGCGACTCCCAAGTATACCCTCTCACAATGGGTAGTCCTCTCTCTAGACTCTCATGTGTCTCAAAATAGAAGATGACATCTTTGTCTGTGTAGGTTCTCCTGGATCCGACCAAAGGGTGCCATTACAATTCCAAACATCATACTCAAGCAGTCATGTGTCCCTATCTCGTATGCCCAACACCGTCATGTGTTTTTCGCAGCTCTCGCTTCCCTTTCTACCGTCTCTCACATGATTACATCTCTATATGTAGGCCATTTCCCCCTCTGCCTTGCTACTACCCCATCACTTGTATCAACCCCTCTCTTCAACATCACTTGTTTCTAACAGCACAGCTCCAATGGGATTCATTTTTTGGACTCTATAGGATCCTTGACCTAGAAATTTGAGCTTGCCCTTATGGACTTTGGTATTGTACAGTAGAACTAGGTCACCTTCTGTGATGTCTTTGTCTTTGAGGTTTCTATCAAACCATGCCTTCCTTTTTCGTTTTTATGTTGTCATGGCATGGTAGGCAACTAATCTAATCTCTGTATGCTTCTCTAATTGGTAGAGTCTTTCTTTCAATGATGCATGATCTCCCATACGTTCTTGTACTGCTATGCATAGACTAGGTATTACAAATTCCAGTGGGACCATAGCTTCAAGGCCGTACACCAATTGAAAAGGTGTATTTCCTATACTGACCTTGAGTGTGGTTCTATATGCCCATAAAGTTGCATTTAGTTTCTTTGCCCAATCAGAACGCTTTGGTTCTATTACCTTGGTGAGGACAATACATAGAATTTTGTTGGTGGATTCGGCTTGTCCATTCCCTTGGGGGTAGTAAGGTGTGATCTTTCCATGGATCACCATAAAGCCAAACAAGAGTTCTTGGATGACCTCATTGACAAAATGTGTGCCTCTATCTGACACAAATCCAAATTGGGTGATCACATTCTTATACAAGAACCTTACTGTGCTTCTGGCATATGCCTTTCTAACGGCTTTAGCTTCAACCCACTTTTTAAAGTAATATGTGGCCATAATGATGTAGCGTGCTTGTGTTCCTTTTGTTGCTGGATGGATGGGTCCCAAAAAATCAATCTCCCATTTTTCAAAGGGTTTTTGTGCAACGACTGTTGTTAGGGGACTTAAGATTTTATGTTGTGGTTTAGAAGTTTGTTGGCATACATCACAGCTTTTAAAGTATTCATAGGCATCTGACCAAAGTGTTGGCCACTAGTATCCTGCAAGAAAGACTTTTCTTGCTATTTCTTCCCCTTGGAAATATCCACTTGCAATGCCTTCATGTGCTTCACTGAGGATTGGCATGATCTCATGTGGCATCACACATCCCCTTAAAACCTGGTCCTTGCCCATCTGGTATAGTTGTCCTGCAATGAGTTAATAGGGTGCAACTTTTAGAATTAGTCTCCTAGCATCCATTGCTTTCATTTCAGGAGGTGGTCTTCCTGCCATTAAGTACCCAATGATGTCTGCACACCAATCAGGCAAAGCATCTATTTGAAATAATGCAGCATCTGGTAGGTCATCTTCTATTCCTTTCAGCTCTTCTCCTGTCCCCAATCATGACATGTGATCGGGCAATGAAATGTTGAGCTCCTTTTCTCACCATGATTTTGAAATTGAATTCTTGTAACAGTAGAAGCCATCGAGTGATCCGTCCTATGGTACATGGCTGATCACAAGATATAATAAGGCTTGATGATCTGTGTAGAAGATAAAGTCAGTAGCCAATAAATAGTGTTAAAATTTCTTCACACTATAGATCATCGCCAAGGCTTCTCTTTTTGTTGTGGTGTGATTCACCTCCGCATCATTTAGCTGTCTTCTTTTGCAAAGTATACTGGGTAGTCTTTGTTGTGTTTGCCAGGTTGACATAACACACTCCCTACTGCATAATTCGAGTCATCAGTATGTACATGAAAGTCTATGTCTCAATTTGGTGCCATTAGAATAGGGGGTGTGATCAATCTCCACTTGAGGGTTTCGAATGCTTGTTCATTTTTGTCTATCTAGATGAAGTTGACTAGGAGCTTGTATAGGGGCCTTGCAATCATGGCATACCTCAGTATGAATCTTCTATAGTATCCGGCATGTCCCATGAAGACTTGAATTCCATTGGCATTTAGCGAGGGGGGAAGTTCCATGATGATCTTTATTTTGTCCATGTCAGTTGCAATCCCATGTCGAGAGACTGTGTCCCAAGACTACTCTGTGTGTGACCAAGAATTGGCATTTCACAGGATTCAAAGAGATTCCTTACTCCCTGCATTTTTTAAGCACTTCTTCAAGGCATTTCAAGTGATCCTTTTTTCCTCAGTGTACACACAAGTTATCGAGGAAGACTTGTAGGAACTTGTTGAGAAATTCCTTGAACGCAGTGTACATTACCCTTTGAAAAGTAGATGGAGCATTGCATTAGCCAAATGGCATGACTCTGTATGGAAAAATGCCCCATTCTGTGGCAAACACTATCTTTGTGCAATTTGTACTTGGTTGTACCCGTTGAACCCATCCAAGACATGGGTGCCATACTTGGGATTTGACCTATAAGGTCCACATACCTTTGGTTTGGATCCTTCCCCTATTGGTATGGTATGTACTGCAACTTTTGGGGAAATCCATTTCATTTCTTTGTAGAACCAAGCCATGCAATCTCTATATTCCATTAGCAATGCTTTCAATTCATTTTCTTCTTCTAGAGTGAGCTATTCACCAATGTACATAGGCTTTTCTTCTTCCAAGATTCAGTTTCCTTGTCTTGGCTGGTCCTTCATAAACTAGGGTATCCTCAATATTCTCTGTTTCTTTGAGCTCTGATTCCCTAACTGGCCTATGCATTGCTATTGTTGCTTCTCCTCTGGTGTAGTTTTTGAAGTAATCGAGAACTTCTCTTAGGTCTTCATGGCACTTTGAGGTGCTTGCTTGGCTGCTAGCTCCACTGGAAGATATTTGGTCCAATTCAATGTTCCCTTGTTCTTCTTTTTTGTTACTATTCATCATTTCACTCTTCATTCTCACATTGGGTTTGAACTTTCCAAGCTTTTTGCTTTGTGAAACTAGTGATGGATTTTTAATAGGAGTCTCACTCCCAAGGAGTGGTTCTTTGGCCATACAAACACCTTCAAGCCCTTTAGGATCCCATTTAAAATTTGGGGACTCAGGTGCTTTTGTGGGCTTAGATAAGTACAATTCAACCACTCTGTTCTGGGTTCTTTCAAATTTGTTGAAGTGCTCTATCTTGGCCTTTTGGCACTGTACACCCTCCTTTTTCCTGGACCGATTGCTATTGGATTGTGCTGGAGGGTCGATCTTGGGATATTCAATGGCTATGAGTGCCTATAGGATTGCCAAGTCATTGTCAAATACTTGGCCTTCCAAGGTTGCATTATCAGCTTCTGTTTCTAGATCCCACCCTATGTTGGCACCGTAGCCTTCTATTATGGACTCTTTAGGGTCACTGTCCCATTCGACGCCTGTCATGAAGATTGCCATTTCCACTGCTTCTGATTCCTTGTCTCAGATTGGTGCTTCTAGTTGTATCATTTGGGCATCCACATCTGGCAACATTAGATGTGTTGTTTTACAATTGTCTATTGTAGCCAACATCTGTATCCAATTGTTGATGTCACTTTGTGTATCCCCTTCTATGGACTTTAATGCATTGGTACGTATAGGGGATGCATGACTGGTGGCTATAGTGGAAGAAGTGTCTTCAACATTTCTAGGAATAGTGGGTTTGATTTCCACTGTTCCCAGATTTATCTTGACAGTGGTTTCTCTATTTTGGATAGTGATCCTATCGGTGCCCCAATCATGGAGTACCGACGCTTCTTGAAGCCATGGTCTTCCCAACAATATTTGGTATGATGTGGCGCCCTTGGGAAGCTCCAAGATAATAAACTGGAGTGTGAATCTTACTCCAGCAATTTTTGTTGACACATTTTTAATGATACCCAATGGCTTCATTTTTGTGTGGTCAGCTAGGCGGATGTTAAATGTGGCCTTCTGCATTGGGGGTAGGCCCCATGCTTCATATAGCTCTCTTGCTAGAATTTTTACTTTGGCTCCGCCATCCACTATTGCCGGGTATTGACCAAAGGCTTTATGCTCCAGCGGGATGGTTACATTTTCTGTCACCTTGAGCACCGAATTTTACCAAAATTACCTTTTCCTCTTCTTTAGGTGGGGGGAAGTATTGTGAAGATTCGATCCATCCCTTGAAACTTTCCCACATTGTAGGGCAATTTCTTAGTAAGGTCCCAGTTGGCATTGTGACTGGGTAGCTTATCAAGCTTGCTAGTGCAGTGCCATCCAATTGGGGATGTTTTGCATGTTGCTCTATTACCTCTTGGAAGTTGTTGGCATCAATCATTGTGTCAATGATGGGTGCTGATGGTGCTCTGACCTCTGCTATTGCCCTCCTATCTGCCTCAAATTTTTCTTGTTCTTATTGAACCCATTGCTTCAAGGCTTGGTAGCGCGTCTTTTCAGTTTCAACATTGGGGTATGCTTCCTTGGCTCCTTGGGTGGCACTTTCCGTGGATGTGCTAGGCATGGTCTCACTGTGTTGTGGGATTGGCATGGCTTGTTTTGCCAGAGGGCTCTTTGCTTTTTGAGTGGAAAGGAGTTTTTACCGTGCCGCTTCTTTCTATTGTGATCAAGACTGGCTATGATGCCACACTGTGATTTTCCATACTTATCATCCCAAGGGGTACATCAAGTTTTACTTTCGTGGTTGGTTGAGGCTTTGTTCTTAGTGGGCAATCCATGCAAGCATGCCCAACTCCGCATTCCCTACACACAGGTTGGAATGAAATGGGGTTACCCTTGTGTGGGCATTCTACTATGTAGTGGTTTTCTCCACAACCAAAACACTTGATGGGTGTTTGATATGTGGTGGGTCTTACTTGATTTGCATACACCGGGATGAGTCCTTCAGCACCATCCATGTAGTACATAGGGTATTATGTTTCATACTCATAGTGAGGTTCCAGCTCTTCAGGTTAGAGTTGTTGCACCGGAACTACTGGAGCAAGATTGGGAGCCCATGGATATTGTGGAGGATTGGGATTCCTCATTAGTTGAGGCACTTGTGTTCTCACCAGGAGTGGGTTGAGATGTGGCACTTGTGCATTAGGTGCCAATCTCGATTGTCTGTACAGTGGGATTTGCAGAATCTGTTGGTATTGTTGGGGCCAAGGTTGTGCTACCCTCACATTGTAGAAAAAAGTATTTACATCATGCCCTACAGCATTGCAAATGGGGCATCATAAGTGTGGGGGCTGAGCTACTTCTAGTGGGCTTAGTCTATTCCTTAAGATTGGGCATTCATTGCCTATATGGTTGGCCATACAGTGTGGAAACCAAACATTTTCTCTCTGTGGGTACTGTGGTGGTTGAAAGACACGCAAATTTTGCTTGATGGCCTGCATCATTTCATCTTTTACTCTTAGGACCATGGCTTCCACTCTGCCCTAGGTGGTGCGATCTTTGTGGGAAGTGCTTCCCTTCTTTAAAAATTTCTTATCGCGATGACATGATTTATAGCCATCATTGTCGTTGTCAAAATTGGTCATGCTGTCCTCAATGTCAATCGCAACTTCATGAGCGTCGCTGAAATGTGCATAGCTGCTTACTTTTTTCATGTCCTTGCGAATGGATTTTTTTTTGCCAAAGATGAACCACGTTGTGAGGTACTTGTCACTCGGACGGGGATCACATTTTGCTATTAATCTTTTCATTCTTCCCAGGTATGTTATGACCTTTTCTTTCTTGCGCATATCTATATTGCCGAGTTGTAATGCGGGGTCATCTTGCAGCCTTTCAGTTTGGAATTTTCTTCTGAACTGGTCAGATAGTAGTGCCCATGTGGCTCTCTCCTCTACGAGAAGGTCGAGGTACCATTCCAAACCCTCATCAGTTAGGGACCCATCGGGAACCAAGCGGGCGTCAAAGAGTTGAAGGGACCTGGCGGGGTCCCCTCGTCCATTGTACTTTGGCATTTCCAATTTACCAAAGTGTCGTCTACCATTGTTGTTTTTGTTGCAGTTGCATTGTTGTTTAAGGTGTTCTGAAGGACTTTGATCATTACTACTTATTACTTCTTTAATTGTTATGTCCTCCATGCTGCTTATCAATGGTAAGAGGTTGAATTCTTGAAGAGTGGCGAGGGTCGAACAAAGATCCCGTAAGTAGGCAGTTTCTAGTCTTTTTCCTAATCTCAGGTGCATAAACAAGTCCTATTTTGACTTTCAGGTGGGTGCATATGACTCTGAAGTCCAATTATGATTTCGACATTGGTGGACCCGAAAATGGTCAAAAATAAGCAAGTGGCAGGTCAAAATCAGTGCCTACGTGAGGTGACTACCGGAGCCCAAAATTGATGGTTAAACACTTCAAAAAACTTCATTTACAATAGATCTTTACATGCGTGAAATCTGGGTTCAATTTGGGTGCAATTTGGCCTTTAAACAACCGTGATATGGGCTCCCAAAAAAGGAGTCATAATTGTTAGGGGGGTTAGGGACGTGTTAGTGTTGTAGGGACCGTCGTGTTAAAAACATGCTTGGGATTATTCCACATGAGTGGGAAAATGTGCGGGTGCAGACGGATTGTCAATCAGACGTCTTGGCATAATCTTAAGCACGAATTAGTGCAAAAAAGGGACCCACACGGGGGCACAAATTGACGCGTTTTATGGATGCCTAAATGGTGTGGGATTGGTTGGAAAGTGGAACCAACATCAACTCGTAGCGCACCACAAACAGACCAACAAAATGGTTCTTGTTACATTCAATCTCACCGAACGAATAATCCTATGCAAATTAATCAAGGAATATGCTATAGCTTCTACAAAAACAAGGTTAATCTTTGGGCTCGAAAATGCATGCAAAGCTCTTTAGGTTCAAAAATGGAGGCAAAGCATCAAAGAAGACAGTGACGAATGGATAAACAATTTCGGAATTCTGAAAGCACAAAATGTCGCAAAGTCAAATTCTTGTACCTCGGACGAAGGTTCCGCTTCCAGTGTCCACCGATTCGATAGCGCTGTCAGCTCTAGACATTTGCAGGCTACAACTTGCACAAAAATGAGAGTACAGCTCCAACGAGTATGTGAAACAATGAACCAAGTAGGCAAGTAATATATAGATTTGACAAACATGACTTGCATGGATGCGAACTCAGGCTTCACAAAAATGGACTGCTTGTGAACTGCCCCACGCAACAGGAACTCCAATTCAGAACAGGGCATCACATGCATAGTTGGACCACATCTCCACGAATAACCAATGGCATGGTGACACCCAATAAAATAGAAAATAAATAAAATCCATAGCGCATTTTCTATTCATGGACTGGATTCATTACTATGACCTTCCCCTACGAGGGCAGGCCAAAAATGATAAATTTAAAGGCACCTCAACACTTTAACATTCCCCATTGTTTTGTCTTCAGGTTAGAGGATACCAAAGCAGCTTCCACTAACATAGCCTTATCCCATGTTTATTCTCCTTCATTTTAGGAAAAAGGTTTATGCATGCATGGGTCTTGCATAGACTATCAAGCCCTATCAAGCTAAGGGTGTTTACACACTATGGGCACCCAAGATGCAATAAATGCATGTGAACCGTGGGCAGGTTTTGGGCAGGCAATCTTGCCCGTCCATGAGCCTTCGGCGTGCCCACGGGCGGGCAAGTGTGTAAACACCCTAATTCTACCTTTAAGTACATGCTTTCAATGCACTTTTGCTCCTATCAACAACCACCCCAAATAATGCATGACCAAATATATTTATATTTGAGTTACAAGCAACAAGCATTTCATTCGAGAGCTCAATTGGAATAAAGCAACTTTTTGGCAAAATTGTAGTTCAAACACATTATTGGCCTACCATGGGTAGGCCTTAGTAAAGATTTGCGTTCGAAGATGGGAAAAATGTTTTTTGGTCGTTTTCTTATGCAAGAAATGCATGATTGGCCCATTTGCATCGTCCAATGAATATGAGTCCATCGTCACTTGCACTTCTCTAAGTATAGTCATGGAGCAAATGTGGATGGCAGAATCGCATCTGATTTTGGTTGATTGCGATGTTCTTCTTCTTAATAACGCTACAACATTCCGCCCCCTTGTGGTGCCTGGAGAGAATCGTTGATGATGGTGCCTGCAATCATTGATGGCGTTGTAATTAAGTGAAGAGATTCAATCCGCATGGAAGGATTTTGCTAGGAAGGTGTGTGTGACTGGTTTTCTCTATAAAAGAACGAAGCATCGTGGTGGACAACTCATGTTCGAAGTCTTGTTTGCTGTTTCCCTCGATGTTGACGTGGCTGAGCATGAGGTTGTGGGAGACTGTACTCGTGATAGTGAGATACCAAAATGCTGGACGGGAAGGCTTTGTAGAGTCCATGGACACAGAAAACAATACATTTCAAAGGGGTCCGTGTAGGCTATGCATATTCGGTTATTGTTGATTTCTTTGGCATTCAGATCGTGTGCTATTTCCTAATTTTCTTTTTTTTTCCCCTTTTAATTACATCGCAGTCGCTTTTGGCCTTACTGCTCTAACGTTGAATTCATTCATAGTTTTTTCCTCGTGTGCCATATATGGTACAATCAAATTTAATAAAATCCTTTTGAAAGAATGAGCTAACGTCTTCTTTATTCTTATATTTTGAGGTGTGTCTCTTTAAATCTCTATTGTCCCTTCAAAAGTAATTGGATGTTTGCAAGTGAGGGAAGCTTAGTGTTGTCATGCAACCATGTGGATGTCTAACCAATTAAGATTCCATGTGCTTATGATTTGCAAGTAATTTGTTTGGCAAAAACCCCCAATCAATAAAGCACATTAAGCCTCAACCCAACGAAACATTCACTGCAAACCAATAGAGCTACTAATTTCATGTGCACACTACATTTTCTTGAAGAAAGCCTTTCCCATAGTGTGCATATCAACTCGTAGAAACCATATAGTTGTTAGAAGTCACAAGGCCCTAGCACTCGCTCTTAGCAAATTGATTAGTGGAGGGAATAGCTTGCCTTTGATTTATATCAGCCAAATCATAGATGCCGTCATGCATAGGTTCTCTTTTGAAAGATGAAGTATGGCAATTACAATGATAAAAAAGCAACATACACAACACGCTTGTGTTGATCTCACTAATCGTCACAATTGCGAGACCATTACTTTAATTATCCAACAATTAAGGATGTGATGGTGCTAGATTATTTCTATAGACTTGAGGGAGAAGTGCCGTGCAAGAAAGGTCCAAGCAACAAAGGTAGTTGCTACGATTTGTTGCATGTTGATGCAACAACCTTGGTGGTGAAAAGTGAGGAGTTTGAGGGCAACGTTCACTTTGCCTTGAAAATATCAATAGCTGACTTTGCACCTTTTACAGCTTGGGCGATATGAATGAAACAAGGCACAATCTCTACTGTTGGCCACTATGAGCGTCGTCGTGATAAAAGTCAACAACGAAGTTGGTGCGGTGGACCAGATAATTGTTGCCAATGGCCCACGAATATTCAAGACCGTGCAACTATGTGTGTCTCTTTCTTTGTCTTTTGATTAATGCATGTTTGTAAAGTTCTCACATGTCTCTATTTTGCAGCTTTCCTTTGTCTCCGACCACAAGAACGTGCTCACGCGTTTGGTGCAAGAATACAATGATGATGGAGTTGTCATATACACTTTGAAAAATGTCTCCTACATGACTAAGAATGCCTTGGGGTTCTACAACTTTAGCATCCTTGCAGAGATTCCAGATGGTCAAAAGAAAGTAGAGCTTCAACAAGTGTTCATGGCTCAAGTGTCTAGACTTGTTGGCTACGGCCAAAGCGTGAGCCCTTTTTGCCATTATGTTTCATTTCACATATGATTGGTTCTAACAACAAACCATCTTTTTCTTCAGGTCACAGAGGCAAGCTGTACTTCACCAACCTTAACACACAGCTAGTGGAGTTTCAATGTGGTACTTGTGGCGGAACACATGTAGTCGTGATCCAACATAGCCTTACTGCTGCTACACTTATGTGGCAATCTAGTTCATTGCCAAGGTTTCCTTGCTGAAAGGATGCATCTACCTTCATGACGGCTCAGACTTGTCGGTGACAATCTGTGGCGCACATGTGGACACATTGCTTGCTCTGAAACATATTTCTTGGACTTGTACACTGAAAGTGTTTTGCACGTTCACCCCATGCTTCTTAGCATAAAGCCAAGCGTTAGCTTTACAATCAATAGCTCTAGGCACCTAGTGGTCTTCGAGCCAAATGCATGAGAACCTTCAATGCTCCCCTTGTATTTTTTTGGAATATGATATGTTTATTTGTTGCCTCGTAAAAATCGGTGTGTTGAATTGCTTCATACTGTTGCTACATTCGTGTTCTTTCTATGCACTCACAAAAATGGGCAAACACGTAAACATAGGAGCATTTGACACTAACAAATACGACACATTCAGAAAGGTCCACCCACATAACCTTGCCTTGCTTTAATGTTTGCTTGATTTCTCCCCATCCTACACACACGCAATGTTTGAACAAATGATGTATGATTCTATCTTCGTGCAGTCATCATCCATCAAGGCACTTTGGAAAGAATTGCTTGTGAAAGCGTTAGAAATCCATCCAAACACTACAAGGCTTGAATGGATGGTCCTCATACTTCAAAACACTTCAAACTCACGTGTATTGATCCATGATTGCCTTCGCTAAGTGTGTGTTCCAGTGCTCATTCTAGGTTATTCGCAAAGACACTTTCGAAGCACGCATTGTCTTCGAGGTGGGTAGAAACCCTACAGTTGTGCACACTTTGCTTACCCAAATGGAAATCGGGTATTTCTTGGTTCAAAACTTCTGAGTCTTGTCTCAATCATCACTTATTAGGACGATAGCACCACTTCACAAGAAATGCCAAAAACACCCCTATGTTCTTTGGGATACAAAGACCGAGAGTTACTTCCTTTCTTTGGTGCCGCATGCAACTGCAAAGACTTAGCGATTACATACTTAAAGAGATTTCCACAATCCAAACACTTAATGCACACTATTTATCAAGAGAACGTACAGAAAGAGGAAGGAATCGGCAGATGAAAATGCATTCCTCGATAGCGCTACCCCAACCATAACCCGTTGTAGACAAGAATGCTCTGGCCACTATCTGCCCTTACGCTCTACAATGCATTCTAGTGCCATCAGAAGGTCCCTCAGAACCATTGAAGATATGCCTTCATTCCCTTGTGTTTGTTGCGGAATTCTTGAGCTCTAAGAAAAGATGCATTGCATAATCATGATCTTGTAACGAAACACAGGTCGGCTGATTTTTTGTGTGCATTATGCCACACTTACGTGCGTAGGGAAAATTTTCAAAATATGCATTAAAAAGCATGCTATTGCAGCCACACACAATATATGTGAAAATGATAAATACCTTGGAAGCAAGATTTATTGCAATCAGAATACCCTCTACCCAAATCATGAACTATCATACAAAGGTCAATTTGGGCTACATCGTGCAATTCTGAATTTTTCTGCCAATGTTGATTCTTCCACACTTCCTAAGGGACAATTCAATGGTCATGGTGGTTGCATTAAAGAAAAAACTAGAGTATGCACACAATTACATGAGTGGTCTTGTATGTCCCACACTCACTCTCAAAGCACTTGAAGAGCTCTTAGCCACGCCTTTGTACAAAGAATGCAATGTGACACTAAATGGCTTGTGGGCCGAACACATCAGAGCAACAAGAAATGAAGCTATTTCAATGCAAGCAGAGCAACATGAAACACAACAAGTTGCTTGAAATTTGTGCATGTAGTATCTTGCAATTTGTCGCACAAGGTCATGCAAGTTGTCAACATCCGATGGTGTCACGCTTGTTGCAAATGTTGTTCTAACCTTCTGCAAACAACGCAGCAAGGGATCCCAATTTTTCTCTACAGTTGAAAAACTTTAAGAAAAAGGCACCATGCAAAAAGGTTTTTCTTGAGCTTATGCTTGTAGTTAGTCGATGTGTGCAAGCATGCAAAGTCACGAAATCCAATATGTGATTAAAGGAGACTCTCAGAGGATGACATCCCAACCAACACACTAGTCCATGGTATTTGTAGGACATAGCAAGTGGTTGACTTTGAGAACACGACAATCAACATTGCGCCATTTGAAGGATTCACACCTTTGAGTATTTTCAAAGACAAATACTGTGACGAACTTGCTTTTAAGATGATTTTCTATGGACACCCTAGAAAGTACAATTTGCCTGATTGCACTTCTTACCAAGACATTGCTTGTTAGGAGCTCTCCAACAAAGACAGACGGCTTGCAATGTTGATAGAGAACTTGTTTTTCAAGACAATGAAAGTGTTGGTCCCACCCGGGCTATCCTCGTCATGGGTCCACATGCAAAAAGGACAATTACGTAGCCAAATAATACACGCAAGGGACATTGCACAAGAGATGAACATAATGAAATGTGTCCTCAAGCAAGATAGCACAATCATGGGGAAAATCCTTGACTTCTTCGTCGTGACTAAGTTCCAAAACAGAGGGAGCCAACACGATCATGGCTTGCTGTGGATTAAAAACGCGCCAAGCAGGGAAAACGCGCCAAGCATGGAAATCCAAAGGTTGATTGTGCCACATCCGAAGCAGTCAAAGAATCTTTTCACCAATGCTTGCAATCAAACGCACTAGCGAATGAGCGGATTTGAGAAATTGGCAACTCAATCTTAAACACATGATACCTTAGCTTGCAGCAACAAGCAACATACTTGTCATTGTCTTTGCCATTGACAAGCAACACGAGAGAATTTTTCTATAACACATGCCCCTCAAGGAGTGCACCATGCTCCTTAAACGACGCTTCTAGCTTGAGAAGATGGATCCGCAAAGCACCGATGTTTTCTTCCTTGACATAATTCGCACGTACAAAAATAGACCAAGCGAGCTCAGCAACTTGTGCCTAGCAAAGTATGCAAGTACGTACAATGCAACTACTCGCACTACAAAGAAGCAAAAATGAGCAAAGATTGTGCGCTTCAACAATTACAATAAAAGAAGACACCCAAAAAATCACTACAGGGAGCTATGCCTGCTATACATGCCATTTAGCAGTGGTGAGGAACCATGCACAAATGACGAGTGGCATGACTTATATTATCATGACAACAAAAACAATCGACACAAACAAGAGGAGATTCACCAAGGATACATTCCCTATTGGTCTGATCACTCCTTCATGTACACACCACTCCCAAGAATATAAAAACACCATTTTCATTCCTTTACATTGGAACGGGCAGGCCCAATGAATGTAATTCATCTTGTTACTTTATTCAACAAAATTACAAGTTGGGCGAGTTGTTCTCCATTGTAAAATATTAATCCCCTCAATTACCTCTTATGAACTCTGTCTATCACTTCAGAACCCCTAGGTTGATAGATTTTATATGTAACAGAAACATCCATTGTGGTTCTCATGAAATCCGCAGCCTGTTTGGAGTGTTTGAAGCTCGTTTACATCAACTCAACCAGATTTCTGAACCCATATAGGAACTTTTTGGATATTACTCTATGCAACAGCGCAGTCCTGAAATCCCTTTTGTACAAGCACTCCATACTTGCTGTCCTCTAGCAAGCTAAAGAATATGGTACCCTCATATTTTGTATGATATTATAAGTCTCTCAATCCAAGTTCCGCCTCAAGATCATCGTCATCTTCAAAAAGCTTGATAAAACGAGCCTGCTGCTCTTCTCTTTTCTTTTTTTGCCACTTCATATAACCAATCGAAGTTATTGCTATTAGGAGCACAAAACCAACAATCGTCAGCAAGATGACTAAAACCTGTTTTTTGCCCAGTTTTTCATCTGCATCGTTGCTAGCACCTGCTGGTTCATTAGCTGGATCTGCAAAAAACAAAAGTAAAATATAAGCTCCATGAGAAAGAGTAAATTCTCTTCTAGTGGATATTACTGCAAAACAAAAATGTTCTGAATGAAGAAAAACATTTAAAAATGTCAACAAATTGACTTTCCAAACCAATAGTGACACATTACAACCAAAACGTTCTGAATGAAGAAAAACATTTAAAAATGTCAACAAATTGACTTTCCAAACCAATAGTGACACATTACAACCAAAACGCAGTTGCACAGACTTGAACACAATCAGCAAAGGAAAAGGAATCATACTTGAATCTGATGGATGGCAATGAGGACACATGAATGTGATGTTGAGCTCTTTTTCCTTGAAATGATTGCAACGGCCCTCGGGTTCTAGACTAAAGTCAATTGGGCAAAGTTCCCATTCGTCAAAGGTATCATCCTGCTTCAGTATGTCTTCCTCATAGAGACCACAACGCTTGCATTTTGATCCCTCCAGGCTTGTTAATGGCTTCACAAGAGAACATTAGCTCAATGAATTTGAAGCATCATCTAATTTACTTATGTTTTTAACACTCCAATTTAAAAAGATTTGTACAAATATGCACTGATGCTGAAACTTAGCAAGGAATTTGATATTTCAATGGACAAAGAAGAAAGTGCATTCACAAGAAAATATTGAAAGGACTTTGATGTGACAACTCCATGTGACTTAGCTAAACACTCCTACCTAAGCATGCATTGACCAAATGAATGGACATACAAGATGCTCAAGGCACAAAATCAAAAGTGAGGTAGCTACTTCAGAAACTTTGGTTAGCTTTTCTTTCAGATTGAGTACTGCTCTTACGACTTCCAATCCGACGAAGAGTCACATAATTCAAAGATAGAGATCCTTTTTTGGAACTTTCTTCGATAATGTCATATTTTTCAGTGAGGACTGATCTCTTAAAGCAAAACCAGTTATTCATTAATGCAAAGAAAAGTGAATTCTTTCTGTCAGAGATACATTTTCTTGGTCACATAGCGTGTAGCATAGGCCAGCTAACAGGCCTGGTAAATCTTCCCTAAACCACTAGCCAGAAAAGCCTAGGGATAGCAGCTAGGTATAAAAGGACAGAACAGCATGCAATCATGAGTATCCAAAGGAATGATCACAATGAGAGCACCACGAAACCAATGGGCATCCATGGCTTGTGAGGGGCTGCACAAGCAACAAGCTAGGATGTAGATTCGTTATGAGTACAAGGTACAGCAAAGCCCATTTTATAGGAATACGAATGAGCACGGGCACAAATTACCACTATGCTCACGTAACATTAGGTCATCCTACTAAAAGTACTACTATTACAAAGCCATTTAAAAACTAAAAACTACTAAGTAAATTGGCCTTTGCTACAGTCCACCCTGCCCAAAGGAAATTTGACTTAAAATTTGCAATGGTGCTGTAACAAGGTTACTAGGGGTCCCATAGACATTCTGATGATTCAGGAACACAAATTGGATGCCAGGGATTGTTCCAAGTCGGGTAAGCTTCTTTCAGGCCACAGCGATTTCTATGCCTCCCTTCTTATAGCAGATCCAGACACTCAGGCCACAGATGATACTAGAGTGGTTATTTGGCGACACTTACCTGGGTTGGTGACAAGGGATATGACTGTTTCACTTGATGCACCCTTCACCAATGTAGAGTTCAGGATTGCTCTCTCTGCCCTTCACAAGGGCAAGTGTCCTGGTTCAGATGGACTTACCCCCTTAATTTTTATTACTTTTTGGGATCAGATTAGGGATCATATTACCTCAACCCTGCAGGGTGTATGGCACTTGAGTGAGATGCCAGACTCACTTACGGAGGGCCTCATTCATTTGATTCCGAAAGAGGGTTCCAGGAATTTATTGTCTCAGCAGAGACCGATTACCTTGCTGGGTACCTTGTACAAAATCCTAGCTAAAGCTATCAGCCTTTGTCTGCAACCCTTTCTACCAGATCTTATCCATGATACGCAGACGGATTTTGTGCATGGCAGGAGCATCTTTGATAACATCTTCTCATTTTGGGAGGCTTCGGAGTGGGCCATGCATAATGGCCACAGGCTGGCCAGTCTACTCTTGGACTTTGAGAAAGCTTATGACAGGGTAGACTGGGGCTTTCTGGAGGGCACACTTACTCGCTTTGGCTTCTCATATGCATAGATCAAAGGGGTGTCAGCCCTCTACAGATCAGCCCACAGCCAGGTTCTTATTGGTGGAGTCAGGGGAGGCAGGTTTGAGATTACCAGATCAGTCCATGAGGGTTGCCCCCTAGCCCCCTTTTTATTCCTTTTTGTGGCTAAGGCTATGAGCTATTACATTAGAGCTCAAGCTGGAATCGTAGGGCTCAGGCTTCCTCTGAGGCTGGAGGATGAGCTCTTAGACAATGAGTTGGCAGATGACATGGCTGTATTTTTAGATGCCACTCCACAGACACTGAATTCATTCAGGACAGCATTGGATTTGTTTTGCATTGCGGTAGGTGCACACATTAATTGGAACAAATTCAATGGCTTTTGGATTAGTGATGAGGACACTCCAATCTAGGGGATTGACATAGGGTTCACTTGGATTAAGAGGGGAGTCTTCGTCAGATATCTGCGATGACTGGTTGGGTTGGGCATCTCTCCACATTATATGCAGTGGTCTAGATGGGAGAGGGAACCTGCCTCTACTGTAGGCGCTTGGCAGGCCTTTATGAGACTTTGAGAGGATCAGATATTTTTAGTAGTTGACCACCTCAGAGGGAGTGCACTCAGGATACAGCAGATACAGGCAACCATTCCACCAGAGTGGATTGACACAGATGACATGCCGCTTACAGAGTCCACTTGGTGTGGGGAGCGTTCTCAGGGACGGGCATTCCGCTACAGGCCATTGCATTGCAGGATGCACATGAGGATACCCTTGCTTTGATGTTCAGTCGGGAGGCAGACTTATCAGATCTTCTGATGATATTATTTTGGAGGTTGCATTTCAGCCTGTCAGGATTGCAGGATTCATGGAGTGGGGTAGGGATTCACAGTGGTATCTTAACCTCACAGTGATATCTTAACCCTAAGCCTATTCTCCTTGCGCTGGGGTCTTAGAGACTCTGGCTGTATGTTGGTTCCCCTATTAGGTTCTTGCAGTGGGACCCAGGGGAGTGGGAATGGAAAGATGAGGAGCACTGAGAGAAGAGCTTTCCCTTCTTTCGCTATACAGTTAGAAATGCCCGGAGATTTCAGCTAAGCAGTAGAGGTTGGAGGCCCTCTTGAGCGCCACATTGGGATAGTTTTCAGATTTTCACAGCTGTACGGAAGAACTTTTAGCGTACGCTCTAAAAATCCCTCAGGAATAGAAAGATCACTCTTTTCTTTTGACTTTCTATTCATGAAGGGATTGCAGTGAACCTGTGAAGATCCAGGTTTGGGGCTGACCCTACTTGTCCTCGTTGTCACATGGCAGTTGAGTTAGTACAGCATTGCCTTTGGGAGTGCAGACAAGCGAGGACGATTTGGAAAATTGTTGTTCAGCATCTTTCATATAGCACCTTTCTATATGACCTGGGGTTCAGTGGCTTGGTTATCTCTTACTAGCCCACAGGTGTTTTTCGAGGGACATGATCCAGATCCAGCTTTCATTGTAAAGCGACATTCAGTGGAGTCTTGTTCCCTCCAGGATGTTCCCCTCACTCCTTTCAGAGCTGCTCATGCCTCAGTAGACACGTCTTGGGAGATTTTGGCTAGCATTGTAGCTTGGCATATGTGGAGAGCCAGGTGTACAGAGGCGATGGAGGATATCCAGGTTCACCCTTCCCAGACTATGGTCAATATTTCGACTGACAAAGTACACACTCTAATGGCCATTTGGGTGAGCATGCAGGGATCCTCCAGAGCAGCCACTACCATGAGAGTTACTTTTTTCAGAGTTTGGAGGGGATCTCCTTTCTTCTCTTAGTTTCCTTCAGGTTTAAGATGGCATTTTCAGCCTCCGCCTTGGTTCTTTATTAGCTCACTTTGAGCTGTTTTTTCCTCATGCATTGCATGATGTACTCTCGCATTTGAGCTTGCTCTTGCGGTTTTCATTCATACTTAATGAAGTAATTTTTTTGAAAAAAAAAAAAAAGGAATTACAACAAAAGAATGAAAAAATGAGCTCTTATCTGGTCATATCACTTTTATAACAGTGAACCCAGTGAATATTCTCTGCTAAAGCTGGCAAAAGTCCCAACTAGTGCATGCGGAACTGCAGTAACAATGATGGTAGAGAAGTAGGTAGCATAGATGAAGTTTCAGTAGTTCCACACAGCTGGATAATGGCCATATCCGTCCAAAGCATCAACTCAGCAGATAAGGATTTTGGTCCACTATTGAAGATGGCTGCCATGATGACTCATCATTTGGTAAACCCCGCCACTTTGATGTAATGGATTTATTTCTGAGAATATGGTCTCGTGAGAAGTGCAGTAGAATTGAACAACAATGGAGAGAGAGAGAGAGAGAGAGAGAGAGAGAGAGAGAGAGAGAGAACAAACTACTCACAAGACTGAACTGGAAAACAGAGAAGACAAGGGAGACTTGCACAAGGATCTCAGGAGAAAACCCCTCTACTGCTGGGGAAAAACTCAACTCTGATGTGGATCAGTTGCTGTACACTGAGAAGAAGAGAATGAGGGAGAGGGGCCCTGTATATATGGTCCCCCCCTGCCCTAGGTAAAAACTAGAAGGGGAAGGGGGTGGCCGACTGGACAGCAGATTCAAGGTGGGTCTGGATGACTGGCTGGTTGGTGGGTATGGCAAGGCCTAGGGCATAAATGGCCCCCCAACCAAGGCACCTCCTACGTGCCATAAAGGCGGCATGGTTGTTAAGACACTCGTGTCTTATCATAAGACACTTAAGACACGTGTCTTACCTTAAGACACCTTTAGACACTCGTGTTTTTTTTTTTTTTGGGGTGGGTGGGGGGTAGCAACAACATTGAGTTTGACTTAGCCATGCTATCATCGATGGTGATTTGGATCTAGCAGTGGCAGTGACCTCGTAGATTCGGATTAGGATGAATCTTCAAAGATTTGAGTCTTGAGAGTCAAAAGTTTCCTTTCAATTATATGTATCGAGATGCAGATTTCATTCATGTCACATGTGACAAGATTCAATTGTCCGTTTAAACCTTTAAGTACTCAAAACTTGCGAGCTCTTGAGTCGCGAATCTTAACTTTAAGTTTTAAGTCTTGAGTGACGATTCTTGACTCTTAACTACATTGTATAAGTGCCTTGTTACTTCTTGCATTGTTAAAGTGTAGCTTATTGTACTTCTAGAATCTAGCAGCGAGCTACGATAGCAAGTTGTACATTTGTATACTTATACATATATTAATTAAACATTTATTATTATAATCACAATGGCGTGTCTTACGTGTCTTATCTTTAAGACACTTTAGACACTCGTGTCTGAAGCGTGTCTTAACGTGTCTTACAACCATGAAAGGTGGCCTAGTGGCAGCCCTAGATAGGTCCCAAAGAAGGCGAAACAGCCCTGGAACTACCCGGCAACACTGGTACGGACATGAAGACGGGAGGAAACCAGGTCTGTACTTCTCCGTACACCCATCCCCACAGTCAATCCCTCAGGACTGGGCAGTACCCATACCTCGCCTAGGTGGCTGGCAAACCCACAACCAAGGCCCTTTCATAGGCATGTGGCTGTTTTAGGACTGCTACAATATCTCTCCCACTAGCATCTGCTTCAATGATGAAGGGTAGGGAGAAATCAGGGCATACCAATATAGCTGCTCAAGAGAGGGCAATCTTCAATTGTTAAAAGCTCTTTTCTGCATCTCCTGTCCACCCAAAAGAGTCCTTTTGCAAATCAATAAGTGGCGCAGCTATCTTGGCAAAGTGCCTTACGAATCACCTATAGAGAGAAGCAAGACCAAGAAAGCCTCTTAGCTGAGTAATTGGTAGGCTGTGGACATTCCATGATATATTACTTTGTTGGGATGCACCCTGATTCCATTGCTGCCCACAATGTGCCCCATACTCCACTTCTCTTGCCATAAAAGTACATGTACTAGGCTTGGACTAGAGCTGGCGGGTTCTTAAAACTTCCAAAACATGCTTCACATGAGAGAGATGATCCTCCTTAGGTCTTGCTATAGATAAGTATATCATCAAAGAATACCGAAGCAAACTTGTAAAGGTAAGGTTGTAGAATGTTATTCATTAGGGCTTGGAAATTGGCTGGCGCATTGGTGAGGCCATATGCCATCACCCTAAATTGGTACAACTCCTTTCAGTTCTGAAAGCTGTCTTTGCTCATCCTCTCCCTCATCCTATCTAAGGATAGCCTGATCGGAGGTCTATCTTAGTGAAGTACTTGGCTCCCTTAGATTGGTTGTGTGTGATAAAGTCTCTATCCAGCAACCCCTTCACTTGCCTAACCACCACCTCCTCTCTACACTTGACAGCCGGTATGGTGCTCTGTTCGACCACAGTTCAAGAGTGATGGAGTGATTAATATCTCTTTGAGGTAAGAGATGGTAGGGAAGATCAGCAAATACATCTTCCTGCACCACTTGATCCTCAACCCCGACTTCATTAGTGTTCTCACATGTGGAGAGATGCATAGCATAGGCTGCACAAACACTTTTGAGATCTCTTGCCAACTTTCTTGAAGAAATAACAGTAGACTGAGGTGATTCATAGCCCTTCAATAATACCTCCTTACCTTTATGCAGGAATCTCATAATACATGTGATTAAAGTCCATGGTGATCTCACCAAGGAACCTCACCCACTCACGGCCCAAAACAACATCTATGAGCCCGATCTCCAAAGCAAATAGATCTCCCTGGCAAATATAATCTGACGACAGCTCAATCTGAGAGGCCTGACAACAGTACTTACTCAGAGAATGCTCCCCATTACCACTTGAACTTGTAAGCCATAATCAATATCTGTGAGGTGTAACCTTACTGTCTGGACAGATTTAGAATTAATGAAGTTGTGGGTGCTCCCGCTATCACCAAAATATGAATAGAACTTCAATGATTGCCCCTTTAAGTCTGAGAGTTTGAGCACTTTGAGCTTCCATAAAAGCCTCCAGAGAGAGACTGTACAGGACAGATTGAGTGTCCCAAAACAGTTCATCATCATCAACACAAGAGTTCACATCTGAATCTCTGCTAGCATCCATAAATTCAACAATAATTTCAACTCTTCATTGTTGGCATTTCCTTGTGTAACTGGACTGAAGTCACCATTAATCATGGTGTCACATAAGGTAGACCCCCCTGGGTCAAATGGAAAACGAGGGCTCCCTTTTGATCCATGAATATTCTCAACATTATCCTAGCCTTCATTTTCACAATCATGAAATTATGGCTCTGCTGGCAGGTCATCTGAAAAAGGGTCAATTATCATACTCAACTTTGCATTTGCCTTAGCTTTGCAAGCATACCTATGCTCAGGTGACCACTTTTTGCCACAAAGATGACATCATTTTTCTTTCTTTCTGTCCTCAATCATGGCCTGAGAAAATTGTTTCATCACTTTATCCTTCCTATAATTAGGCTCTTCCTTAGGGTTGGGCCTGATTAGAGCCTTTGCATCCTCAACCATCCCACATTGCTGCGATAAACAGAGGGACACCTAGGAATAGGAGAGGCTGTAGAAGAAGATACCACTTTTGCTTAGAAGTCACTTGAGGCTCACCTTACTCACAGGTCTGCTGTCCAAGCGACCAATACCCACACCTCTCTCCTTTGAATTATATTTGGATTCATAGAGTTCAGCAAGTCTCATAGCCTCCTTAAGGGTGCTGGGGCTTTGAGCTGACACATCAGCAACTATGCTGGGATGAAGACCATGTATGAGACTGAGCAGCTTGCTCCTGTCATCAATGCCATAAAAGAAATTCTTGATGTAGTCTATCACTGTCCCTTGCTGAGTCAACTCATACCATTCACAAACAAGCTTGTCTTTAGCAAGGGGAGAGACAAAAGTCTGAAAAATCTGCTCCTTAAAGTCATCCCATGTGCTACTAAGGTTCCCTTCTTGTTGGAGGTGCCTCCACCAAGTATGGGCATAGTCTAGTGGAAGGGCATAACTGACCTGATATCTACTACAAGACTCTTGTACTCATTGAACATCTGGCATAGTCCATCCACTTCAGGACTCGCCCCTTGGAAACATTGCCCCTTGGAAAAATTGCCCCTTGGTGGTTCCCTGCTCCTATGAACTGTCACACCACTGTATGGTATGCTTTCCTTGCAGAGGATATTAAACCAGTAGGGTCAGCAAGGATGTCAGAGCCTGAACCTGAATCATCATCTCAGGTCTGTTCCATGGGTTTCTCCTTCTCATGGACTTGGTTTCTTCTGAGCTGGTCAAGCCCTCTGTTCATACTTTCAAAGGGATTCTGCATCCTTAGTCCACTAGACTTAATCTCCATAGTCATCTCTTTAAGCACCTGCAATATAGGATCTAGATAGCCATTAATATTTTGCTCCTGGCCTTGAGATGCTTGCACATGTGAGGTGCCATATGTAGATCCATCTCTGCAACTGCCAGGGGCATCATCATTATGGTCCATGCTGCCTTATTGGACTCCTTCAATGGAACCACCTTGTAGTTTCACTTACACCATCATCCTTAGGGATGGGATCAAGGTCTCCCATACGCTGCTTCCTAGATTGACTTCCTCACTCCAGTCCTTCTTGTAGGCATGTTTATAACCCGTACCAACTAGATTTGATGCACTGTTTACAGCATTATGCACCATAGAGACAGAAAGGAGATGAGGGTAGAGAGACAATAGAGACGACAACCGATTGGGTCCCTGTACCAATTGAGGGCCCCCTCCCCCAATCAGGGGAGAATTTGCTTTAATACTTTGAGAACTACAAGATACAAATAACACTCTTCGAGAGAGCATGGAAACATGCTTCTGAAGAGTACACTGTGCACACGTATTATTGCAGACCCAACGACCTGAGAGGCAACTCCAACCAATACCAAGATCTTGATGCTGTCCACACTGACAATGTATGGCAATTCGGCAAGGCAAGGAAGAGGCTTGTGCTGTCCACCGGGATGCAGGGTTACTTCGTGAGTGAGAGAGTGAAAGATGAGAGTAATAGAAGCTGAGAGAGAGCTGAGATATGACTGAGAGATGACTGAGAGATAGAGCTGAGAAGTGAGCTGTGCAAACTGCAAAAGAGAACTTCAAAGAGCTGCTGAAACAGTACCCAAACCTTACCCCGTTTGCAGGTCCAAATCCCCAACTGTTGTGCTGCGTAGACACCTTCTAGAAAGGCTGAACTGAGGGCCAAGGGATGAAGCTGATCAGGGCCAACTCTGGAAGTATTCAGGGGCCGCACGAGGGGGCTGGAAGGGAGCTGTAGGAGTGGCTGAAGGCAGGGAAGCTGAGTGAGAAATGAAGGCTGGATCTCCCCTTTATAGAGGGGGTTGTGGCCTGAGCCAACCAGCCCCAAACTGGCCGACTTTTAGTCGGCTGGTTTGGGCTGGCTATTTGGGCCCTTTGTCCCAAAAAAGCCTGCCTAGGGAGGGGTGTAGGGCAGCCTATAAAGGCAGCCCTTCCCCAGTCCATTCTTCCTCATTGTTTCAGCCTTGAGGGGGCTCTTCTGGGCTACTATCCTAGGCTGAGACCTAGACCTACCTAGAATCCAAGACGGAAGCACTAACCTATTGTTCTGTGGGTACCAGTGAACAAGGACTAACTATCTGACTTGACCTAATGCTGAGAGACTGACCTATGTAGCTTGTGCCTGACTGTCCCTGGACAAGGGCTCACAATGGGGTCACAACATACAACAAAATCTCTATTAGGGAACTATAATGCACTTGTCGATGTAGCGTGTGTCACATTGCACCCAAGTGCAAGGGTGCATGTGACAGAATCATATCTACCCCACCACGAACTTGCGGAGGAGAGTTATAGAAGAATGCCCTAATCCTCCGTTTGCAGGTCATAGAGGTATGTCACCTATTTTGGCATAGCCATCATGCCAATAGATAAATTCTTGGCGATATTATAACAAAATTTTGTGAGTATAAATCATTTAGTGGCAAGGCAGAGTACCTCAAGTTACTTCTCCACCCACTTGTCTACATTCTCAAACATATGTATGTGTACTTATCGTGCTCAATTCTGGAAATAATACCTGCCAAATAAACTTTGCATCCTAGTCATTGACCATTTCTTGAGAAAGCCAAGATAAATTCATGCAAATCATGATTTGTTGGAAATGCAGTTGGAAGCAAGGCTTGTGATAAAACTGTGGTCATTGATGATAGATCATAGACCATGGCATAGAGTCAAGAGTTACTTAGCTCTTGATACATTACCAACATTGTAGCAAAGTGAATGCTTTCTTTAACTCCTCAAAAGTTGCCTTCCCATATGAAAGCTGAAGCACATGTTTCTATCAAGATGATGCACTCTCTCATGCTTATAGTATAGCATGTATTGCTAGAAATTACCCAACAGAGGGTACGCACAGCGGAAAACTGATAGTATTGCCCAGGAGCTCACACAGTGTGGTGTGGGGTGTGGAATCACAGACTTCTTAACTTAATGTGGACAGATGTGCAAGCCAATTAATAGACAATGCTCAAAGACATATAGAAGCAACACTTTATGTTTCCATCCGTCCACAAAGTAGGACAGGATACAATACCAAAAGGTTCTCCTACTAGATGTCAAGCACTTCTAGTCTTTGAGCCTGTTCCACCTCGAGCATATGTAGACTCTCTATCTAGAGTATTCTTCTCAACCTTGCTACCCTGAATGTCAGCCTAGGTAGGCAGCCCTCCAAGCTCAGTCTGCAGCTCTTCCTTCTATCTTGGTCCTCTGGGACTAGGCTCCAAGAAAAGGTCTGCTGCTACTCCTATCTGCCTATCTTTTGCTGCTCCGGAAGATGATCACAACACCTTGCTGCCCTAGAAGACAGCGCAGGTCCAGCCTCTAGGGAACTCAGTCTACAGCACACCTTCCACTCTCCTTCACCTCTAGTGTGAGGCCCAAGGGAGTGGCTTCTGGCTGCTCCTGTCTGCTCCTTTCCTGCTGAATAGTTGGATGTTTGTATGAGGCATAATGGCCTCCTTTTATAGGCCCAAGGGCCCTGTCAAATAGCCGACCCAGCAGGGGGATGAACCGACCCCCTCTCGCCGACTTGGTTGGCTCGCCCAACCCTAACCAGCCGACCTGCTGGTCGGCCTGGTTGGCTGGCTCAACCAGCCCTATATAAGGGCCCTAGCCAGGCCCTTTTGGGCTGCTGCTAGGCTTCGCTTTGTTGCTGTTCGAGACCCTCTTGTAGGCTGTACACCTGCCCATAGACCCCCACCATGCGGCAGCCTTTTGTCGGCTCCATGTCCTGCCCGTACACATCTGTACTATTGCTGACATCATGGCACCTCTTAAGTGGGACACCCCGCCATGTCTGCTGTTCCAGATCCACCTCTTCCAGGCCAGATCCTGATGCTGAATGCCTCGCCATTTGCTCCTGTTGTTGGCGCCATCTATTGCAGCCACCTTGACTATAGGTGTGTTCCCTTTGCTTGCTGCCCACATGGCAACCTGTGTGCTGCCCATGTGGCAGCCCAATCTCTTTCTGAATAGCACCCACATGGCAGCCAGGATGCTGCCCATGTGGTACTCCCTCAAACCCTAGGTTCACCCCCCCCATGCTCTAGAGCCTCATATGGGAGCTTACAGATGGGGAGGTGACCATTCCAACACCCCTCTCACCGACACGTCCAGGCCCAATGCCAACATGTCGATGATGATGCTCCAGTAACTCCCTGGTCGTAGTCCTCTGGAACTTTTCGATGTCGAAATATTTTCCTGGCTTTTCAGCCAGTGGCTCCTACTCCACCACGTCTAGTTCCGCTTCGGCACACCATCCTGGTACACAGGTCCATCTTTGGTAGCACCTCCTGGCACCACCTCCTTCAGTCACGATCCTGCCTTCGAACTCGAGCAATCCAACCGTCACGATCTTCCAATTGTCCCGCTCATAATGAGTGAACAACCTGGAGTCTTCCAGGCACCATGCTATGAGGGACTATTTCAACCCGTCCTTCCTTTGGCAAGGTCCGCAACAAAATAACATCTCCAGATAACAACTAAACGCACCTGACTGAACCTGAGTCGCCGTCCTTCTCGCAAGGGTATTGTCCTCCAGTCGTGGAAGTCGATTCCCAAGAGCTTTTGAATCAGAGTCGTCCTTCAGCAAGGTCCCTGCCTTCAGGCTCCCACACCTGTGAGCCTCCTACTTGGGCTTTGATACCATGTTAGAAATTACCCAACAGAGGGTACGCACAGCGTAAGACTGATAGTATTGCCCAAGAGCTCACACAATGTGGCATAGGGTGTGGAATCACACACTTCTTCACTTAATGCGCATATTAGATGTCAAGAACTTCTAGATCTCTGAGCCCGCGTGCTCCACCTCAAGCATATGTAGACTCTCTATCTAGAGTATTCTTCTCAACCTTGCTGCCCTGAACGTCAGCCTAGGTAGGCAGCCCTCCAAGCTCAGTCTACAGCTCTTCTTTCTCTCTTGGTCCTCCGGGAATAGGCTCCAAGAGTAGGTCTGCTGCTGCTCCTCTCTGCCTGTCTTTTGCTGCTCCAAAAGATGATCACAATTGCCCTAGAAGACTGATACATTCACAACTGGTCTCACGTTCTTTCTGTCGATTCACGGATGAAATTCTCAGGCGTTGGCATCCCAAATATCCTCCCAGCCTCCTTGCGGATTGCATGTCCACACAAGATACATAATTTCATTTCTCCATGCCTATCCACAAGCCTACAATTCCCTAGATGGTTCCCCTCGCCACATGTCATCGTTTTAGACCTTTAGCTTGGTACACCATTTACCCCTCTCTTGGGGCACAATTAAAACCATTTGCCCCTTGGCATTTTTACACATTTAGGTGCACCTAGGCCTGAGCACTCAGAACCACCTAGTCGATGCCAGGACCTTGGCAGTTACTTCCCTTTGACCATTTAATTCACGCACATTCAATATTGCAAAAGTCGGTCATCTAAGAGAAAATGCCCACCCATCTTTCCAACGTCATGCTATCTCGGCTAGAGCATAACATTCCTTCCCTCTTCAAGCATCAGCGTCCTCGATGATGAAATCTGGGAACACTCTCCGTAACTGGTATACGGATTCCCAGGTAGCTTCCGATAAAGGTAGACCATGCCATGCAACCAACACCGTGGGTATCTTCGGATTGCGCACTTGCATTGTTCCTCGGTCCAGGATTCTTGCTGGTTTGCGTCTTGCATTATCCTCTATCTCTTGAAACAAAACAACACCTTCAATAAGTGAGTCACCAGTATGCAAAAATTTCTTTAAACGAGAAACATGAAACACTGGGTGCACCTTACACCCTGGTGGTAATTCTAATTTATAGGCTACCTTGCCTATTCTTTTTAAAATTAACCATGGCCCACAATATCGAGGTGATAGCTTAGCACACTCTCCTGCAGTCAAAGACTTAAGAGTGCGAAGGAACTCTGAGAAAAACTTTTTCTCCTTCCTTAAATTCTCTAGCGGATCGGTTTTCATCCGCATACGCCTGAGCTCTATCCATAGCTTGCCGAATGTTAGCTCTCGCAAGTGCTAGCATCTCCCGCATCTGAACCACAAAGTTCGCGGCACTAGGCACTTTCTGAGGTATTCCAACTATAGTTGGATTCGCTGGTCTATCACCATAGTTCAGTTCAAACGGACTGAACCCTGTAGAGAAATGTTTTCTATCATTGTAGGCAAACTCCAACAATGGCAACCACTTGCCCCATGTATGCTGCCTCAATGACACATATGCTCTAAGCATATCCTCTAAAATTTGGTTGATTCTTTCTGTCTGACCATCCATTTCTGGATGATCCCCACTACTCATTCCCAACTCAGTCCTTAGTGTCTCAAATACCGCGGTCAAAAAATGACCGGTAAATTTGACATCCCTGTCTGACACTATGGATTTGGGTAATCCATGCAGACGAAATATATGTCTAATAAACAAATCCGCCACTTGCGGGGCACTAACAGATTCTCTAGTTGGAATGAAGTGAGCCATCTTGGTAAGACGATCAACCACCACAAGGATAGAATCATATCCACCTTGTGTCGTAGGCAGCCCTACAATAAAGTCCATAGAAATGCTCTCCCACTTACTTAGTGGTATCTCCAAGGGCTGTAAAAGGCCGGGTGGCTTCACCCGTTCTGCCTTACTTACCTGACACGAAAAACAACGTGTCACATATTCATGAAAATGCTTTTTCATCTTTGGCCAAAAGAAATCTCACTTCACAAGATCATATGTCTTCTCGACTCCTGGATGTCCCGCACATGGGCTATCATGGCACTGTCGAATGACTCTCAGCCTGAGATCATTCTAATTAGGTACTACTACCTTGCCATTTCTTTTCAGCATACCATCCCTTATGGCATATCTTGCATAAGTTTGGCCTTTTCTGGATGCCAGGTCATCCTTTTCCCCGGGTTTTAACATATGAACCTTAGGCCATAGGCTCTGGACAAACTCGTCCACCTTTTGAGTTTCTCTAATCTCGGCCATTAATGCACTCTCTAATACCGTGAAACTCATGTTATGCATAATGTGTGACAACGCATCAGCAACTTTATTATCTTTTCCTCTTCGGTACCGAATCGTCAAGTTAAACTCCTGCATGAGTTCTGCCCACCTAGCTTGGCGGCCTCTCAAGTCAGGTTGTTTATAAAAATGTTTAAGAGTATCATGATCAACATCCACTTAAAACTCTGATCCATACAAATAATATCGCCATGTTTTCAAAGCATGGACAACAACATATAACTCCAATTCATGAGTTGGCCAATTCCTTTGAGAGGGAGAAAGCTTCTTGCTTTCAAAGGCTACTGGCCTTCCCTCTTGGAGGAGAACTGCTCCTACCACAATGCCACTTGCATCGGTTTCCAGGAACAACGGTTTCTGGGGATCAACTATTTTTAACACCGGTCCTGTGACCACAGCTTGTTTTATGGTGTTATTATTCAACGCTCTGTAATCTATACAGAGACGAAAAGTATCATCTTTCTTCCTCTTTAATATCACTAGCGAAGCAAAAGGTGAAAAACTGGGTTCAATCTGCCCCAGCTTGAGGTATTCTTCCAGTTGTCTTCGCACCTCAGCTTCTTCTGTAAAGCTTAATCTATAGGGAGGTCTATTTACAGGTTCTGCCCTCGGGATAAGCTCAATTTTATGCTGAACATTCCGCTCTGGAGGTAACCCATAAGGTAACTCATCCCTAAAACAATCAGAGAACTTCTCCGATATCTCTTTAGCCAACTCGGCCATTTCCCCATCTTGGGTAGCCTCAGTGCTAGTCGATGCATCATCAATCGACTCTACCGATGCTATACACAGACATAGAAACTCTTTCGGAGTCTTCCGAATTTCCATGGCTGAAATCAATGGTCCTCGAGGTAAATCCTTTTCACCACGCAAAACATATTCTACGCCGTTCATCTTGAACTGGTAAATATGCTTTTTCCAATCAATGGCTGGATTTTTCGAAAAATGCCAAGCCATGCCTAGGGCTATATCTGCGTGAGCAAGCCTGGTCAACTCAAAGTCCAGCTTCTCAACATAGTCCTGAATTCGAAGTTCCAACTGGGTAACCCTCTGGTCCCATACTTCAGTTGAACTTCCGTCCGCCATCCTGACTGTATAAGCATAGTCAGACGGGACTAGTTTTCAACTTGAGCCTCTTAATAAGCTTCAAGTTAATTACATTGTGTGTTGACGCTGAGTCAAACAACACAATCACATCATGATTGGCTACTTGCCCTTTCATTTTAATCAACTCGGGCTCATTGAAAATCGTATACCCCGTTGCTGCGGGCTTTGAAAGGATGTTATCAGGTGCACCGCTTACTAACTTAGTAACAGACACACTTAACAACACAGGTACTAACCTCTAAGAAGGTCCCGCCAATTGCATCTGCATATGTTCCGCATTGGGACTCTCCTGCATTTCCACGTCGCATTCAGATATTATCATAAGGGTCGTGCGACGGTCTTTGTTTAGTGGACAATCTTTCCACTGATGTCCCTGAAGGCAGCCGAAGCACAATCCTTCTTTTCTAGCTTTTTCTTTTTGCTCAGGGGTCAACGAGGACTTTGACCAAGCCCGGACTGCCATTGGAGTTACTTTCCTTTTTACCCCAACGGTGGTACTTGTCTCTACTTGTCTCTCAACCGGCTTCACCTGCTTGGTTTGGCCACTTGGCTGCGAGACACTTGTCTTTGAAGTCCATTTCCTCTGAAATCCCCCTTTTCTCGGGTACTCATGTTGAGTCCCTGCCTGCATAAACCCACTAGGTCTGCCTCTGGCATCCTCGTAGTTCAGGGCTACTGCAATAGATTCATCTAATGTAGTCACATATTTAGCCCAAACTTCCATTTTATTCTTGTCGTTCAGTCCATAGATATAGTCTTTCAACTGAACCGACATAGGGAGAAGGTCTGTTATCTTCATAACACATTCCCTGAACTTGTCAGTGTACTCTGCCACCGACAAATTCCTCTGGTGAATCCGAACTTCCCTCCTGTGCCAAAGCCTTTACAAGTCTCAAAAATCCAAGCTATTCGCTTCTCCAGCCTGCTCTCTGTTTCGAAATCAGCCTTAGCCCACGGGTTATCTACGTGACCACAAACGCTCCCTTCTAATCTCGTCGTCCAGCGTATAGCAATTCAGGTACTATAGAATCTGAGAATCCTAAGGCTTTCGCACTCGTAGGTTGGAAGTGGATTGGATTTGTGTTTTTTTCAAAGCTGACAAAAGGATCGCACGTCATCCAGACTGAAGACACTCTCTTTTGAAACAATTTTCCCTTCATACAACTCGTTTGAGTAGCCACCATCACATTCTTTGAGTTACATTCTGTACAAATATTTTCAAGCGGGTGCTCCGAATGATACGCTTCCTTATCTCTCTCTCTTGCTTTTTCGTCGACCGAACCAAAAAATGCATGGCTTATCAATTGTCGCAGGAGCGTAAGGTTCCCTTTCTCGTCAGCGGCTCTACGCTGGGAGATCACTATCACCCAAGGCTTCCGTCAGTCGCACCGCCGTGCACCTCTTTCATCTGGCAGTGCATGCTTTGGTTTGGGTCATGCGCCCTAGGCTTCATCAGCACCTCGCACACCACTATTAAGGAATTCGCCATCGTTTGGTGTAAGGTTTGCAAGCAATGAATTATCCAGGAGGCAAGGGATGAAGGAGAATTGCCCGCCTGTGTTACACGCCCACGCTTGTGATTCAGGCCTTAGTTTTCCGCCATGCGGTTTCTTACAACCTTACGAAAAAGGCATATTCCCGCTGTTCGACGTCTTGCTTCCTTCACTAGAATCGTCACAGCCTTGAAAGGATATGAGCCTAGGCTCTGATACCAAAATGATACATTCACAACTGGTCTCACGTTCTTTCTGTCGATTCACGGATGAAATTCTCAGGCGTTGGCATCCCAAATATCCTCCCAGCCTCCTTGTGGATTGCATGTCCACACAAGATACGTAATTTCATTTCTCCATGCCTATCCACAAGCCCACAATTCCCTAGAGGGTTCCCCCTGCCACATGTCATCTTTTAGACCTTTAGCTTGGTACACCATTTACCCCTCTCTTGGGGCACAATTAAAACCATTTGCCCCTTAGCAGTTTTACACATTTAGGTGCACCTAGGCCTGAGCACTCAGAACCACCTAGTCGATGCCAATACACCCTCACCTAGGACCTTGGCAGTTACTTCCCTTTGACCATTTAATTTATGCACATTAAATATTACAAAAGTCGGTCATCTAAGAGAAAATGCCCACCGATCTTTCCCAGGTCATGCTATCTCGGCTAGAGCATAACAAAGACAGCCAAGGTCCAGCCTCTAGGGAACTCAGTCTGCAACACACCTTCCACTCTCCTTCACCTCCAGTGTGAGGCCCAAGGGAGTGGCTTATGGCTGCTCCCGTCTGCTCCTTTCCTGCTGAATAGTTGGATGTTTGTATGAGGCACAATGGCCTCCTTTTATAGGCCCAAGGGCCCTGTCAAATAGCCGACCCAGCAGGGGGATGAACCAACCTCCTCTGGCCGACTTGGTTGGCTGGCTCAACCAGCCCTATCTAAGGGCCCTAGCCAAGCCCTTTTGGGCTGCTGCTAGGCTTCCCTTTGTTGCTGTTGGAGACCCTCTTGTAGGCTGTACACCTGCCCACAGACCCCCGCCATGCTGAAGCCCTTTGCCGGCTCCATGTCCTGCCCGTACACATCTGTACTATTGCTGATGTCATCGCGCCTCTTACCTCGGACACCCCGCCATGTCTGCTGTTCCAGATCCACCTCTTCCAGGCCAGATCCTGATGCTGAATGCCTCGTCATCTGCTCCTGTTGTTGGCGCCATCTGTTGCAGCCACCTTGACTATAGGTGTGTTCCCTTTGCTTGCTGCCCACATGGCAGCCTGTGTGCTGTACATGTGGCAGCCCCCTCTCTTTCTGAATAGCACCCACATGGCAGCCAGGATGCTACCCATGTGGTACTCCGTCAAACCCTAGGTTCACCCCCCCATGCTCTCCTCATATGGGGGCTTACAGATGGGAAGGTGACCATTCCAACATCTATGACATTTATTGACTGTAGAACATACAAATGTGTAGAAGACAGGTTTCAAAATTTTCAAGACCAAGTCCATCTTGAACTTTCTCAGAATTTTAGAAACATATTTACAAACACTCCCTTTCCAAATTCATGGCGGCTATGTTTGCAAATGTGCATATCTCTTTTTCCTAACACATAAACAATATGTATTTTTATTGCCACAGTTACTTCCAATTGTGTATCTAGAATTGATGAGTGCTTAGCCTACGTGCACTGTTCTCTAAGCTTCTTAATGCATCTTCCGTAGATGTTGACATCACATTTATAGTTACACCATTACCTAGCAAAAAGGGTGGCAGACAAACATGTGAAGAAACCAAAAAAGACTTCAACAAGCATATAAGTGTTATCCTAAAACATGCTGGACAAAAATACATTTGTTTATTAAAGAAGAGTGTCACATACCTGCCAGGACTCTTCACCAATAAATCTATAGTGATGGTCTTTCTCAACAACATCAGGCAGATAAACTTTCTTTTCTCCTTGGCATCTGAAGTATACAGTGGGTTTTCCCAACCATTCATGTGTGCGGAATATTAGAATTGACTCAATTGTCACATTACCACTTGCCAGGACACCTGTAAACATAAGGCAAATAGTAAATCACAAAGTGAAAGTTTCTTGTAGATCTTACTAGTGCTATCAGCCTCTCTTGAAAGTCATGACAATGAGATGCCTGCAAAGGCATCTCTTAATACTCAAGGATTCATATGAAATAGGCTTAGTAGTGTAGCTCACATGCTTTTTAAAATCAAAGAACAAGATTTCATAGGAAAATCTACTAAACGAGCAAGACCATTAAATCTCTAAAATACACACTTCCAAAGTTACTATAAAAGGGCACTCAAAATCGTTGCTTGCAAAGAACCAAATCATGAGAAGTCTAAAATGGAAGCATCCAAAATTAAATACACCAATTCAAATGTTACAAGCAAGCATAGCAAATATAGACCACGACAGATATCCACCCATCAAGAGCACGACACGGAGCCATAATCTCCATCAATGAGGAGGTTGCTCTCATCATTGTAATTGGGCTCTCTCTCCACAGCCTTCTCTAGCAACATGTCCCATGGCAAGGGCTCAAGGTAGCTCATGCTCATCCTCATCCTCATCATGGTCATCACTGGCATTGGAACCTTGACACCTATATATCACAATAGCAAGGACTCCACACGTACATGGCCTCACCCTCATCCTCTCTCACATCTTAGGAGCTCCCCTACCACCTCTACCTTAGCACCAACAAATACACCATGTATGCCAATCCCAAGACGAGCATGAGTATGTGTCTGTAGCCTATCCACAACCACCAAATGACATTGAACATATCTCTGCTCTTTATCAGTCACTACTAGAAGAGAAATAGTCGGTGGGTCCCACTAAAGCACAATTAAGTCTTAAATAGTTTTGAAGATAAGATTCAAGTTCCAACTTCTAGTTTGCATCAAAGGATAAGCACATCGAATCTTGATTCAAGTTCCAATTTCTAGCTTATATGTGCTACATGCACATGCCAAACAGCTTACAAGTTACTACATGAATCCTATTTTGGCACATTGAATTTATGCAGAAGTTGTAAACTGGTCCCACAATACACCAATCTCTTAAATTGGTTTGTGCTCCTTCGTATGAATGATTCTACTTACAAGCCCTAGCTCAGAAATGGAATGGAGCAAAGGAAGCAAGACAGTACTCAAGGTTGAAACTTTAGTTCAAAAGCCAAATCAAAAATTTAGAAATGCTAATTGAATATAGTACTCTGAACTCAAAAACAATGCTCACTGCTTAATTGCAAAAAATATCCAGTGCACAAGCTCATAAGCTCAAATTGAAATGCCAAAATGTCTCCCACATTTGATGGCTTCACATACCTCTCTCTCCTTAGTGAGGTGGCTTGAGAGAAAGCAAATCCACAACTATGTGCATGTGTGGACAACCGAGTGTCCATAAAAAATATGACCCCTCTGAGTATATGTGAGACACACATGTAGCACAATCTCCAGATAAAAATCCATCCATAAAGAGCTTGGCAGATTTCCATACACGATTCAAAAAAAAGTGACATACCATGGATGGGACAAAGCATAAACAACAATCTTTTTGTAACTATGACCTACTATTGGTTTTTTAAATGAATTTTTAAAAACACAAACTTCAAGCCTAAGCTCTTATGTCATGCAGCTTATATAGTGCAAAATTTGAGGCCTCAAATAGTAAAGAGCTTTGAGGTTAGACTCTAGAGTCTACAACACGTATGGTGTACTTAGCCCCCAAGCCCCATGTGTGCCCTTATGCAGAGCGGTCCTCCATCCCAAGTATGAGAGCACTACATCCATTTACAAGTGTATTGTCCCTTTCCCAAAGGCTTCACTGTTTCCACAAATTCCCATTCTGTGCCACGCATTCTTCCCATCTATGCAACTCAACACACAAAATTGATATCGCTTCATCAGAAGAGAGACATTGCAATTGAATTGCTCAAACACTAATGCAATCAGAGACACTGTAATATTTACTATAGTTGAAATGAGAGAGAAAGAAAGAAATTCTATTAATGTCCACTGGAGACCAACAGGTCTATAAGACAGCAAAAAACCGTCTCGTACATCTGCTTTAGGAAGGGCACATGGCAGCTCCCAGGGAGTGCAAAAGCAACCCCAATTATTTAGAATACCTACATCATAGTCTGAAGAAGTAATCAGCCATACATCATTTTAAGACTGAGAGTCTTTTGGGTTTGATTTAAACTCTTTGATTAGTAGCAAGTTCTATGCCTTCACGATAAACTGCCCATTTTCCATCCTTCCTAGCAGCCTTGACTTACGCTAATTCCGTTGCCTATCTTCAATGCATTATCACGTCCCGCTTCGTGTTCCTTGGATGCGTCAATTTTACAAGCAAAAACCTATGAGCAAGTTTATCCAAGCATGTTTTTCAAGAGATTTAAAAAATCGTATTTCTTTAGGAAACATGGTTTTTACACTTTTATTTCACTAGAACTAGATCCCTTTATCATAAAAATATATAGACTAGTCACTCATTCATTCATCCAATGTAGACTAGTCACTCATTCATTTATGGACATGTTTTTAAAGAAGTTTAAATTACTATAAATAAGTATTAACTTGGGCTTATATATCACTCTCATAAATTACATGTAATATTTAATACTATATATGCAAGATTTTTCAAAATATAACCTCACAGATGTGCTCAAATGGGGTTTTCCGTTCAATTTGAGTGGTTGAACGACTATATTTGGACATTGGATGTGAAAGTTATGTCACTTTCAAAAGTGCTGTCCAAGGTAGTTTTGCCAACGAAACTACCTTAGAAGACCTACTTCAAAGGGGTTTCACTGGCGAAACTACCTTGATGGTTTGCTTCAATGAGTTTTCTTTGGAGAAACCTTTTCATAAGGGAATTTTCATAGAGAAGTCTAACTCTACATGTTGGTTTCTTCAAAAGCCATCCCATTATGTTCTCACCATTCCCAAAGATTCACGTAAATATTTGTGTATAAACTAGGCATTGTTATAATACTTTGCATATTTCTAAGTGAAACTATATTTTCTTCCAGTCCATTTTTGCCATATTTTTGCATAGTTGGAAGCTTTTATTTCCCTTCGCTCGGATGCTCGGAAGATTTCGCTTAGAAAATGCTCGTTCGCATGTTCCTTGATCTCTTCTTGGATATCAATCTTGTTTGCCTTTGTGTCAAACTCCTCAATCACTTCTTTCTTGATTGATTGTACTTCAGTATGGACCATATCTTTGACTGTAGAGACTAGTTGAGGAGTAGGAGGAGAATTCTTACATGAGTCCACAACCTCAGCAATTACTACATGCTTGCCCCAGGTCCCTCTAGAGCTTGAAGTCGAGCTTTTACTCAAGCCTTAACTCTCCGACTGCTTGCTGCAAATAATAAATTTGTTCATGTTGTCCAATGATAGGTCGTTTGGACCCTTCTTGCTGGTAATTATGTGCATATGGAGAGGGTGTCATGGCTGCAACTCTAGAGTACCGAGTCCCGATAGTTGAGGTTGATGGAGTTCAGGGGGATTCGGAGGACAGGGTAGGCCAATCCATAGTGGCTATTTCTTAGAACTCCCTAGCTCAACCTAACCCCTGAGTTGGGCTGGGAGTTTAGCCCAACTTGGGGTTAGAAACCCTAGGAGCTGTGCTACGAGAAGGTACAGGAAAGTACGATGGACTGGTACGGGATGTACGAAAAGGGTACAGAGAACTGTACGGTGTTGTACGACGACTTGTATGGGGAATGTACGACAAGCGGAGAGCTGTACAACGGGCTGTACGGAGGGGTTACACACACACACACAGAGGCTAGCGGGAGAAGTTAGCGGTGATAGGACAAAACCTGTATCAAGTTTTTGAGCGCTGTATATAGCTGTGGGTAGGCACATAGCTGTACACATCTAGGGTAGGTGTGGGCTTTTGGCATTTGTGGATTTTTCTTTCACAAGCATGATGGACTGATGTATAGTTTTCTGAGACAATAAAGCACCAAAACATGTGAAAGTCCTGTAACATGCAAGTGCACATTGACTCAGGAAAATATAAAAAAACCCTGCATGACTTGACTTTACATGACCCCAAAAACATTTCGCTTGATCACACACTAGACACCCTTGCTCTGGAAGTCTGGTACAACCACATTGCCTTGGGGGAAATGTCTTGAGAGTGGTAAAATGTCACTAATGAGGTGGCAAATTAGGCTGAGGTGGCTGGACTGATTGGGAAGGCATCCTGCTCATGCAAAGGTGGCTACGTGATGGATGAAGGGGAGCTTCTAGGCTGTGAGCTGGAGCTACGTGGCGATGGCGGCTGGGATCTGATTCAGTTTTACGCTGGAAGGATCTACGATGCAAGGGGGGCTCCGAGAAGAGGAGGCTGAACGACGAAAAATGAAGGGGGCTCTCGTAGATGAAAGAGGGTGTGTGCGCTGAGAAGACCTGGGCGCTGGGGATCTCCAAAGATTATGAGCTGTTGTTCGTTGGCTGAGCATAGCTACTACGTAGGTAGGACAGTCGTCGTTTGCACGTGAGCTGATGCAAAGAATCGTGGTCTGGCTGAGATCATATGGAAGGGCTTTGTTTTTTTCTGATTGAGGAAGCTACGTGGCTGTGCGGGTGACGCTATAAATGTGAGCTAGTCTCTCCGTGTGAGAAATGAAGGCAGCAGGGCTATTGCTGGAAGTGTCTTCCGTTGGGTCTGTGCATAGTTGGTGATGATCTATGGATTAACACAGCTTAAGGCATAGATGTGTATCGTTGTCTGCTAGCTGAAGGATTTTGGGCGACAGAGACTCCATGAACTCTGTATGCAAAGAGATAGAGGGACCAAGGAATTGCAGGCTAAGGCGCAATGGATCGTGACCTGCATCGATGATGGTTGTTCTGAAGGAGTTAGGCAATTGATGCTTGCTGCAGATGTTCGTCAATCACTGATCTTCTGCTTTGTGAGGGAAGAGAAGTTATCCTAAAGGAATCGGATCTTTGACATGGTTGTGATCTTATGTTGATTTGATTGCGGGAGATTTCTGAATAATGATAGAGAGGGAGAGGAGGAGGCGCTGTTGCAGCTTTGCAGGAATTATGAACTGTTGTTCTTGAATGGAAGCTTAGGAGTGTGGGCTCTGGGTTCATAGTATTCTGAGGCTGACTGTTTTCTGAGTTTTGGGGGGAAGTTCAGTTCTAAGTTCAGTCTGTTTCGGGCTGTGTAGTCTTTTGTCTCTCTTTGAGTCTGTGTGATCCATGTTCAGTCAGTTTTTTTTTTGTGGGGGTTTGTCTCGGTGCCTATTACAAAGACACATACTCTGGAATCTGGTTCATAAGCTCATCATCTACGAGCCCACATTGCAGCTGATCATTATGAAGTCTCAACTATCTGACGTGGTGAAGTACATAATTCCTGGTCTTTCTTTTTTTTTTCCTTACCATCTTTTTTGACGATCCCGCTGGGGACAGGAGGAGTTTTGAATTGAGATTGGGTACTCAAGACAAAACGGCCCAGAAGAATTGGCTAGGGAATGTTGCTTGAATTTCTGTGTGGTTAGGGATTGAAACTATGAAGACAAAGCCTCGCATGAGAGTGATTCATTGTGAGTTATGTGGGGAGTGTGGACACAGGAGAGAGAGATGCCTTGATGTTGAACTTCGGGTGATACGTCTCCATGCTAAGGTTCAAAAGGCTTTGAAGGTGATTGGTCTTAGGAAGAAGAATGTCAGTCAGATGCAGGGTAAGTTTTCTTCAATAGAGTGATTATTTTTGTTTTCTTCCCATAAGAGGTTGGGTGGTATTTCTGGTTGGAAGTGTGTTTGAGATAAGTTAGTCAAGAGGAGAGATGGCTCATGAATTTCCTCGATTTCACGGGTTGCCCAATGAAGACCCAGAGAGGTTTTTGGAGTGTTTGGAGTTCACAGCTCTTATTAAAGACAGGAATGCTCCAGTTTTAAATGTAAACACACACACACACACATTCGCTTTCCCTACTAGCCTTTGGTCGGGCTAGTACCATACAATCATGATTTAGCCTAGTTATTGTCTCTCTACTTTTATTGAAATGCTACTTGGTAATCCAACTCAACCTCTCATTAATCAACCGATTTTTGAAGAGGTCACTGTATCTGAGCTCAATGAGTGAATTTGTATCCTCGTCCAATTCTAATCTTCCATTAATCAGCCGATTCTTGGGAGATTACGAAATATATACGGCGAATGGACTAGGATACTTATCCAACTCAATCTTTCATTAATCAGCCGATTCTTGAAAGGTTATCGTGTGTTGGATCAGTGAGATTGTTAAGATAGATTCTATCCTTTTGTCTGTTGGGAGAAGCGAGAACTTGGCTGCAGACTTTCTCTGCAAGGATGCGTGATGATCAGGATGCTCACAGAAACCCGACTTATCTAGTTGGAGGAAGTTAAAGATGTCATGCCATTAGGGAAGAGAGATAGAGAAGAGGAGATTGGTCCGAGTGCAAAGAAGGGGAAGCAGTCTGAGGAGATGATGACCTATCGAAAGAAGAAGAGCAGGAAGCCCAGAAGGAAGTACAGAACTGCAGATTATCCCATGGGGAAGGAGCAAGGAGATTATGATTTGGTGGAAGATCTTTCAGCGAGGAAACCGGACATTACATTTGCTCAAATGATTGGTCTATGCCCAAAGCTTAAAAAAGAATGGAGGCGGGCTGTAAATCCAGCAAAGAAGAACTCTCATAAAGGTACGATTAAGCTGATGTCTGTCTCAGAGTTGCCGGATCTTTTACCTGCTGTAGAAGCCTGGCATAAAGGAAAGGGTTTTGGAGAGGCCTATATAGATGGGGGTGCCATAGATTTGTGTGATTACTCAGGCTTGTGTGGAGAGATTAGGACTGAAAATATCCCGCTCCTCTAGTTATCGCATCAGAATGGCAAACCACTCCAAGGTGAAGACTTTAGGGATAGTACCTGGTCTGGAGGTTGAGGCATTCAGTGTTTCATGTCGAGTGGATTGTCATGTGATGCCTGCGGGGTTGGGAGCCTATCCTTTGATTCTTGGAAGGCCGTGGTTGAGGAAGGTAGGTGCAATTCAGAATTGGAGGAAAGGAATCTTTTCTCTACATATGAATGGGAAGAAATTGAATTTCGATATGGTAAGCAGGGCTAAAGTTTCAGATTCAGCAAGTGAAGAGGAAGAGAGAAGCGAAACCAGCAGTGAGGATAAGAGTTCGGTGACTTCAGAAAGTGATGAAGGAACAATAGCATTGGTGGATTTGGTAGATGAGGATTCACAGGTGGATTTTTTTGGGGGCAGCAGGGTTCGGTGAGGAAGAGGTGGATAGGTTTGAGGTTATCGAGGATTTAATGCAGCCCAAATGTTCTCAAGAATCAACCCAGGTGTTGATTGAGCAATCATTGAATCATGATCTCAATGTTGAGGAGAAAGAAGAATATTTGAAAATGTTGCAGAAATACCCCAATTTGTTTATCACCTCTTATGAGGAGATCAGGGGATTTAAAGGGAAGCCTCTGAGGATTGAGCTGAAGGAAGGTGCCAAACCTGTTTTTCAGAAAATAAGGAGATTAAGCCTGGAACAGAGAGATGTGCTGAAGGAAGAGGTAGATAAGCTTCTCAAGGCAAGAATAATTTATCCTATAGTTCACTCTGATTGGATAAGTCCTGTGGCCATAGTGCCAAAAGGTGTAGACAAATGGAGAGTTTGTGTTGATTACAAACCTCTGAATGCAGTGACAAAGAGAAACCACTATCCTCTGCCTTTTCTGGATGATATTCTTGATAAAGTGGCGGGTCATGAAATGTACAGCTTGTGTGACGGATATTCAGGGTACTTCCAGATAGCCATAGCCCAAGAAGATCAAATCAAGACTACCTTCATTACCCCCTGGGGCTGTTTTTGTTACACGAAAATGCCTTTTGGAGTTACCAACGGCCCCTCGCACTATCAGGAGAATTCAGATCTGATTTTATCACCTTTCCTGGATAAATTTTGTAAAGTGTTTATTGATGACATCTGTGTGTACAGTGGAAGAAGGGAGCACTGTGGAAAGCTGGATCAGATATTCTATGAGATTGATAATAATGGTGGTCAATTAAAATCCTAAGAAGACTCAGTTAGCTCAGACCAGCATTAAAATATTGGGGCATATTGTATCTGAGAATGGGATTGAGCCAAATCCAGGTAAAGTAAAAGCTTTAGTTATGCTGTCCTCTCCTGAGAATACCAAGCAGTTGCATACCTTTCTCCAGAAGGTGAAGTATCTGTCGAGATTTATTCATATGTTATCTCAGATTTTGTATCCTCTTCAGCAGGTGGTAAAATCTGAGCCTCTGAAATGGACGACAGAGAGTGAAGAGGTGTTTGAGGCAGTTAAGGAATCCTTGACTCATATTTCAAGTATTTCAAGTGTAAAGCCACCAGATTATTCCAACACTTTTTATGTGAATCCGTCTATAGGACCAGATGCTATTGGTGCTATTCTTTTGCAGCAGGGAGAGGGTTCCAGATATATGAGGCCAGTCTATTATGCCAATAGGATGAAGAGTGAAGTAGAAAGGAAGTATTCAGTGGCTGAATTGGTCCTGGCTAGCCTCTTGTATGCTTGTAGGAGATTTCGGTCTTATCTATTGTCCAGGGCTTTTGTGGTTCTCACCTCATGTTCACTACTGTCTCATATGTTGAATAGTACAAACATCTCCAGGAGCATGATTAAATGGATAGTAGAGTTACAGGAGTACTCTTTTACCTTCTTGGTTGAGAACTCTACCAGAGCTTCCTTGGCTGATCTCCTCACCTATAAGGAAGGACCTATTTTAGTTGAAGATGTGGAGAAGAACACTGACATGAATGAAGAAAAAGTACTGGAGGATGCATTTGTTTTACAATTTGATGGATCTTACAAAAAAGTTTTAAATAAAAGTACAGGAGGAATTGTCATTTATGATCCTGGAGGAAATGAGATTCGGAAAATGAGAATTTAGCTTGAAGCCAGCAGTAATAATGAAGCTGAATATGCAGCCCTCTTCGAAGGTTTGAAAGTATGCATTAGTCTGGGTATTAAGAGACTCATGATTAAGGGAGATGCTCTGTTGGTTGTGAAGCAAATTTTAGGTGTCTGGAAGGTTAAGCATGTTCATTTGAAGAGATGGATAAGTGTGGTGAAGAAACTGTTAAATCGATTGGATGCCTGGACACTCCAGCATATTGAAAGAGGTAAGAATGTCAATGCACATGATGCTGCGCAAGAAATTACAGCAGCTTATGTTGATGCAGTAGGAGTGCAGGAGCCCTTACAAAGGAAGGGAGACATTAGCTTGTAAGGAAAGCTTCCTGTTAACTGGTAAAGTGCCTAAAGAAGTTCCGAAACAAAGAAAATACAGATTTATTAAAAGCTGTACTTATTATTGTCTGATAGATGATGTTCTTTACATGAAAGGGGCTGATCACTCAAAAGATCGCTCTTGCGAATGCTCCCACCCCTCCCCTGCTCCCGTCTACCCCCCCCTCGCGCTGCGCGGCCCCCTCTCCCCTCCCCCTCCTCTCTCTCCGCCGCCTCCCAGCTCGCAGCTGCCACGCCTCCTCCGTCCCCCTCTCCTCCTTCTCCGCCCGCCATCCCCCCCCCCCTCTCCTTCCTTCTCCGCCCCTCCGTCCTCTCCTCGCCTCCCCCCCCTCGCGTTGCGCTACCACCCCCCCGCCCCCTTCCTCCCCTTCCCCACCGTTGCGCAACGCTGCCACCCCCCCCCCTCCCTCCCTCCTCTCCTTTCTTCCCCGCCCCCCCTCGCGCTGTGTTGCCACACCCTCCCCTCCCCTCCCTCCTCTTCCCCGCCCTGCGCTGCGCTGCCCTCCCCCTCCCTCCTCCTTTCCTTCCCCCCTTCGCCATTCGCTCCCCACTCCACCACCTCTCCTCCCCCCGCATGGTAGACCTTTCGCACGAAAGGCGGCACAACATTTGAAAGTTCAAAGGAAGGTGGAAGCGGGAACTATCACCAGTGACGGGAATGAGCAATGGACGAATGAAAATGTTTGGGAGACGATTCAAGATCAGTCCCAGGAGCAAGTGCAGGACTGGATCGGTAGCAGAGCAGCGGAGCTTCTTCAGCAGCAGTGGAAGGAGGGTGACGTTCGCCTGAGATGGCACCACAGCGCCAAACGATTCCGCCTTTTGGTCATCATTCGACCGCCTCTAGAGTGGATCTACACGGAAGGGCTCCGCCCTTGGAGGACCTCAGAGGTAGCGGGCTTCTACAGTATTTCCCTGGCGAAGGCTTCGAGTTGGCTAGAGAGAGCTTACCACCATGGGACGAAGGGCCTCTCCCCTCTGTTGAAGGTTTTAGAGGATGGGTCCAATGATCCGGCCTCTCCTTCGAAACCCTCACAGAAGCGCCTTCGTCTGCACACTGAACATCCTCCGACCACCTCGACATCGACCGCAAGCAGACAGCTGTTTGTGGCCCATCTCCCCTCTTCATGAGTATACGCATTATCTCTTGGAACGTCAACGGGTTCCACTCATCAGGAACCCGCGGCCCCAGGAAGATGGTGCTCAAGCAAGAGCTCCAGCCAACCTTGGTGGGAAGGGTAGATGTGCTCCTATTGCAAGAACACAAGCTTTCGGCTTCTCAAACCAGTAAGTGTGGGAAGGTCCTCACAGGACGCTCCCACACCTACTAGGAACCTTCGATTGGCAAGCAGGGGAGGAGCGGGGGTGTCTGTACCTCCATCGACGCTTCTCTAGTTCAGCATGTGTGTGGTTTTGGCACCTTGATCCCAGGACGAGCGCTTTGGGTGGGCTTGAATATTGAGGGATCCCGCATCGGCATCCTCAATATCTATGCCCCGACCGACCTCAGACGGAGAGCCACTTTCTGGAGCTCTTTGACTGACTTATTGCCAGACATGGATTCTTGGATTATAGGAGAGGACTTCAATAACCTTGAGACTTTAGAGGATCAGTAGGGACGGGGCCCAAAGTTCCTCGGTATAGCTCAGGCAGAGCAGGCGGATTGGGACTCCTTGTTCGCTGTGGGAGGTCGGGATAGTTGGAGGGATCCTTCCTTTTGCAGATGGACAGGGAGTCTGGACTTCTCTTGGGGTTACAGGAGGGAGGGAGGCAGACTTATGGAGCGGTTGGACCGTTTCAATGTCAGCGATTGGGCGCTAGGCAGAGGTGGAGAGTCAGGAGTGGTTTTAGGGACGACCCTCTCTGACCATGCCCCAGTCATCCTAGTCCTGGACTCAGCCTCTCACTCCTTACCTCCACGCTTGTGCCGGATCCCAGACTCCATCTACTCCAAAGCAGCGGTTCGCAGCAGGATAGTGGACCTGTGGGAGCATTAGGAAAAAAGGGAGCTCATTTTGGGGCCCTGTAAGAAATTCACTATTTTCTCTTTTCTCTCTCTACAAAAGCAAGAAAATATGGATACTTGCGTGAGAAATGTCAGTGTGAAAAGGAATAAATATATTCTTTCACATGCTTTACATTCAATGTTCATATAAGAGCAACACTTTTCTGTGCAAAATTTGGTGATTCTGACACCGCAAACGCGATCGGAACGGCCCAAAACCCCAAGAACGGCACTGGAAACGCTGGAATCGCACATCCGGAGGCCCGAAAACGGCCAAAAAAGGTCGAAAAGTGGGATTTGCAGCAAAATGCGATCTGGCACCTTTTGAAATTTCAAAAGTGCCATATCGCATTTTGCTGCAAATCGCGTTTTTCGGCCTTTTTTGGCCGTTTCCGGGCCTCCGGATGTCCGATTCCAGCGTTTCCAGTGCCGTTCTTGGGGTTTTGGGCCGTTCCGGACGCGTCTGCGGTGTCAGAATCATCAAATTCTGCACAGAAAATAAATTTTTTAAAGATTCAAAATGACTTGATCCATGACACCCAGACTGGTTTTGTCCAAGATCGCAGCATTTTGGACAACATTTTCACATTCTCAGAGGCGACGGAGTGGGCCCAGCATAGTGGCCAGCACCTTGCCATACTCCTCCTTGACTTTGAGAAGGCGTACGATAGGGTAGAGTGATCCTTCTTGGAAGGTACACTCTCTCGGTTCGGTTTCCCGGACGAGTGGATCAGAGGTATTGCTAGTCTCTACAGATCGACCTCCAGCCGGGTTATCATCAGCGGCAGGATGGGGGAGAGATTCACCCTCCAGCGCTCGGTGCGTCAGGGCTGCCCGCTTGCGCCCTACCTCTTCCTATTTTTTGCGGAGGCCATGACTCACTTCCTACGAGCCTGTACCACTGGTCTTCGAGGGATGCGCCTCCCTATTCGGGACGATGCAGAACTTCACGACTCCGAGTATGCACACGACACGGCCCTGTATGTGCAGGATGATATCGAGTCACTGGAGCGAGTGAGACTGTCTTTAGAGGTTTTTTGCCTAGCTGCTGGGGCGAAAATCAACTGGCATAAGTCAGTTGGTTTTCTTACCGATCCGGGAGCCAGCTCACAGTGGGGTATTTTCCTGGGGTTTCGCTGGATCCCTAGAGGACAGACGACACGTTACCTGGGATTCCAGGTAGGTCTGGATATCACGCCGGCTCAGCTGTTCTTACCGGTCCTAGTCTCCATACGACGAAAGCTAGCCTTCTGGAGCACAGCTCGGCTATCTTTGGCAGGCAGGGCCCTTGTGGTCAATCAGGTCTTTCTTGCCACTGCTTGGTACGCGGCATCTTGCTGGTGTTTCTCGAGATCGTGTGTAGCCCAGCTGAGGAGACTGGTGCGGAACTTTCTTTGGTCTGGCTCAGATGGTTCCGACACCACCAGAGCCCGGGTCGCCTGGCGGACGGTCATTCTCCCCCAGACAGAGGGCGGTCTTGGCATCATAGATCCAGAACTGTAGAGTCAGGCATTACTTGGCAAGTTAGTCATCCGCGGTCTGACCCCGGGAGGGCAGACGTGGAAGCTCTTGCTTCAGCATGGTCTCAGCGCGTGTATCCCCCAGAGAGGGGGTGATTGGCACCCGTCTATCTAGTGGATTTTCACTTCAGCCCCACTGACTCGGCCCCGTTCCCCCTTCCTATGTGGCCTCATCTCGGTCTAGAGGAAGTTGCGGCACAACCTCTCTCAGGTTCCCCCCAGCTACCGAGAGGAGATAGACAGACAACCCCTGATCTGGAGCAGCCACGTGATAGATGATACAAGTCGCCAGCTTGGAGAGAGATCCCATATCCCATGGGCGCTCTGGGCGCGTGGGCCTGCGCGCTCGCTCCGGGTTTGGAGGGACGTCTATAGCCAGTTGAACCCAAGCGAGCTGGCAACAGCAGTAGGTACGGCACGTGGGATCCAGGCTCAGCGAGCGGAGATCGATGCTACTATTCCTGCAGGTTGGAGGATTCCCATGATCACCAGACAGCTCCTCCCGGGAGATGAGGGTGGCTAGGGCAGTTCACACCCCATGGCATTCCTTTGGCGGTTGCAGGCCTTTTCTCAGACTCCTCGATTCACTTCTTCTCCGTCGCCGATGATAGCCGTCTCCAGAGCAGAGAGGCCGTGATCGACCCCCAGCTTCCCTGGCAGCGCCTTCGCATCATAGGGATGCAAAGGAAAACGTGGCATATAGACCCCCTGATTATGCAGGACCACGACTAGAGACTCTGGATTTGGGAGGGCCACTCCTTGACAAAGGTGGAGTGGGACCCAGGGGAGTGACGCTGGCCACTACTGGAGACCTCAGAGAACCCTACCCCCTTCTTCTCATACAGTGCGCGTACTGGTAGGCGTGCTCTTGGGGCTCTCAAGCGCAAGCTACCCACACAGGCACATAGTTGGTATGCCCAAGGGATATCTCTGGTTTTTCTTCGCACATTCTTGAAGACTCTTTGGGCAAGCTGGCGGCCAAGGAAGATCTCTTACTTTCTTTGGATGGTGGCCCACAAGGGGCTACCAGTTGGCAGATGGCTGAGGCAGATGGGGCAGGAGGGGCACTGCCAGATGTGTTTTCAGGAGGAGTCGTCCCTGAAGCACTGCCTTTGGAGCTGCTCGCATGCTCAGACAGCATGGAACGGAGTCATGGGGATCTTAGCGAGGGCTGCACCCGAGCTAGGACCGGTCACTTGGGGAGCCGTTTGCTGGTGCAGCACCGAGATGGGACATCAGTTGGCTTATGAGTTCTCTAGGCAGGATCCAGTTTTCTTCATCACGCTCAGGCCACCTGGGCATACATGGACAGCTTCCCTTGGCATCTGACAGAGACAGATGCAGGAGCGATGACTCGGCACCCAGTTTGGGAGATCATAGGGAGTATTGTAGGCTGGCATATCTGGACTTCCAGATGCGCGCAGACCTTAGGAGATCAAGCTTCTTCTGCTACCCAGACCCTAGCAGACATTTAGAGCACGATCATTCACACACTCAAGGGTCAGTGGGATCGGATTCAAAGGGAGTCCCGGGCAGGGAAGGAGAAGAAACGGCGCTTCCTTCGCGACTAAGACCATCAAGAGCTGTTCTTCCAGCACTTTGCTCAGAGTCTTCAGTGGCATTACTCCCCCCCACCGTGGCTGTTTGTCCACACTCCGATGATTATGCCCTGAGAGGCTTGTAATTATTATTTTGTTACCACGGGCTGTATCCGTTTTGTGATTACAGCCCGCTGGCCTTTAGGCCCTCTTGTACTCTCGTTTTCAAGCAATATAACTAGCACTACTTTTTGCGCAAGAAAAATTGAAAGGGGCTGATCTAGTGCTCAAAAGAATTCCCTGGCATGAGGAAGTTTTTCATATTCTACAAGCTAATCATGAGGGAGTATGTGGAGGACATTTTGCTTTCAAAATCATGCTGAGGAAAATACTTATAGAAGGATATGTGTGGCCATCCCTCCAAAGAGACATAAGACATTGGTGCACGTCATGCCTACAGTGTCAGCAAATGAGTAACAGGATCTTACATCCAGAACTTATCATGCTTGCTTATAATATTTTTTAGAAATGGGGAATAGATGCCATCGGTCCTCTACCCATGACAGCCAGGGGAAATTGTTATATGCTGACAGCTGTGGATTATTTGACGAGATGGGCTGAAGCACGAGCAGTACGGGCTGTCAATGCGAAATCTGTATGTAAATTTGTGTATGAGGATATTTGCTGTAGATTTGGTGTGCCACTGGAGTTGCTTTCTGATAGAGGTCCAGGTTTCAAGAGTGAACTGATGGATTTATTATGTAGAAAGCTGAAGATTAAACACAGATATGCAAGTCCCTATTACCCTCAATGTAATGGGATGAATGAAAAATTTAATGGTGTGTGTACTAATATCATGGGAAAGATCATGAGAACCTATGAGAAGGAGTGGGATCTTGCTTTGCACTGGGCTTATGGGCTTACAGAGTTGCAATAAAAGAAGGCACCCAGTTTTCACCATTTCATCTTGTTTACGGGAAAGAAGCTCCATTACCCTTGGAAGTAGAAATTCCTGCATTACAGATGTTAATGAAGATAAACGAGGATTCAAATTCTACTTTCCATAACCGCTTATTGGATTTGCAGGCAGTGGAACATTATGCTTTAATTCAAGAGGAGAATCAGAAGAGAGCAAACAGGAAATTCAGGGATAAGAAAATCAAGGAGGGTGATCTAGTTTTGAGATACAACAGTAGTCTCGATTCTACCTTCAAGAAGAAATTTGTGACCAAATGGGATGGACCTTTTCGTGTGATGAAGAAATTCAAAAATGGATCATATCAACTTGAGGATTTGGATGGTCAGCAGCATAAGAATAGAGTCAATGGCTTCAGACTAAAGAAATACTTTCATAGGATCATGAGTGTAGGCAGCTGTGGACCTACTGTGATAAAACCAGACAAGCCGGAAGACCTCATGGATGAGGATATCTCTGAAGAAATGCAAATCTTATATAGAAGAGGAGGCTGAACGACGAAAAATGAAGGGGGCTCTCGTAGATGAAAGAGGGTGTGTGCGCTGAGAAGACCTGGGCGCTAGGGATCTCCAGAGATTACGAGCTGTTGTTCATTGGCTGAGCATAGCTACTGCGTAGGTAGGACAGTCGTTGTTTGCACGTGAGCTGATGCAGAGAATCGTGGTCTGGCTGAGATCATATGGAAGGGCTCTGTTTTTTTCTGATTGAGGAAGCTACATGGCTGTGCGGGTGACGCTATAAATGTGAGCTAGTCTCTCCGTGAGAAATGAAGGCAGCAGGGCTATTGCTGGAAGTGTCTTCCGTTGGGTTTGTGCATAGTTGGTGATGATCTATGGATTAACACAGATTAAGGCATAGCTGTGTTCGTTGTCTGCTAGCTGAAGGATTTTGAGCGACAGAGACTCCATGAACTCTGTATGCAAAGAGATAGAGGGACCAAGGAATTGCAGGCTAAGGTGCAATGGATCGTGACCTGCATCGATGATGGTTGCTCTGAAGGAGTTAGGCAATTGATGCTTGCTGCAGATGTTCGTCAATCACTGATCTTCTGCTTTGTGAGGGAACAGAAGTTATCCTAAAGGAATCGAAAGCCTCTTTGACATGGTTGTGATCTTATGTTGATTTGATTGTGGGAGATTTCTGAATACTGATAGAGAGGGAGATTAGGAGGCGCTGTTGCAGCTTGCAGGAATTATGAACTGTTGTTCTTGAATGGAAGCTTAGGAGTGTGGGCTGTGGGTTCATAGTATTCTGAGGCTGACTGTTTTCTGAGTTTTGGGGGGAAGTTCGGTTCTAAGTTCAGTCTGTTTCGGGCTGTGTAGTCTTTTGTCTCTCTTTGAGTCTGTGTGATCCATGTTAAGTCAGTTTTTCTTTTGTGGGGGTTTGTCTCGGTGCCTATTACAAAGACACATACTCTAGAATCCGGTTCATAAGCTCATCATCTACGAGCCCACATTGCAGCTGATCCCTATGAAGTCTCAGCTATCTGACGTGGTGAAGTACATAATTCCTGGTTGTCTTTCTTTTTTTTTTCCCTTACCAGTGGGAGGGAGAGGCTGAGCGGAGGCGGAGGGAGAGGCTAGGGGAATGGAGAGGCTGAGCGGAGAGAGAGGGAGGCAGGGAGGGGGGGGGGGGGGGGGGAGAGAGAGAGAGAGAGAGAGAGAATGATATGATATGATATAATATTGAAGTCCTCTTGAGACCCTAAGGATCAATGGGACTGATGATCACTATTAGACTAAATAGTGGTCAATTACAACCATTGAAATAAAATTCTCACAAATTTTTCTACATTGTGAGTATTTGCTGGGTTTTTTTTTGTGCTAGTCCGAGAACTTTGCTGCGGTGTTGCAATATTCCTTTTAGGTAGCTTCCAAACTCGTGGGCTGGCTGTTCCAATAGATTCTTCAGCTTACATCTATTGTTCCCATGATTCTCCCTGATGTGTGTGTATGCTTGACATTTTAAGAGCACGTGCTTCTCATCTTCTACCTCCTTTGTAGGGCAGATTTTGCATAACCTTGCCTCTCTTGAAATCCTAGGCCGCATCCATCTATCCTTCTCCACTTCTAGATCATGTGAGCTGGTTCTTAGCTTGCAGTTTAAATGCCTTTTGAAATTGAGATGTCCTCCCCAAGATATTTATGCATTGCATAGCTGTCCATCGGGATGATTTCCCGTTTGTAAGGCTGCATTTTTTTGTTTTTAGAGGATGAGTTTGGGCATTCACTAGATATATGTGCAAGTGGTTGGAGGGATGGAGGATGGATGGGAGTGATTGCCAAAGTAGAGAAGAGAAAGTGAGAAAGATGTATCAACATCTTCGGGGAGCCTATCGGGCCTATGAGACAAAGTACAATTAAAAAAGATAACTCATACAAGCCACTATGGGCTGAGGCAAAGGGCATGCTAAGGCCCTTGTTGAGTGCTCTGCTCAAAACCTCGAAACTCAAAAACTCAAGTGCTCAAAACTAATGGTGGGAAAACATACTCAGGTGCCATGGTGGCTCTCCGGGGCCACGAAATGTCACATATTTGAGTCTGTGGAATCGTCTCTCACTGTGGCCCAGTTTGTGTGTGTGTGTGGGGGGGGGTTTCTCCATGATCTCTGTATCCGGTGGGCCATATCGAGAGTGACACCTCGGCTTGGGCGATCACCTCTGAGTAAAGCTGGGAGGGGCTGGACCTCCATCGTTCGTACCTTGGTCACCACTTGCATTGTACGTGGACTCTGTGTCTTTCGCTGCTCTACTGCTCCGTGCCGTTTCTTCCCACTGATCCATGCTACCCTCATGCCAGCTATCTCCTCGTTGTCTACACACACACACACACAAACAAAGACAAAGTTCAAAGGGAGGAAGAGAGAAGGGGTCGACTAACTTTAGTGAGTAGTCTTCAAGAGGGAAGGGAAGTGGTGGGGGGGGAGGGGGCATTGTAAGTTCGACTAATAGAGAGAATGGGGGAGGGAGAGAGAAAGCAAGGGGAGAGAGAGAGAGAAGGGGGAGGGAGAGGAACCTAGACGGGTCGAGTAACTTCAAAGTTCATCCGGCTAAAAGGTGAACTCGTCTCTCATGGGGCTCCGAACGCGTCATTGCAGCCTGCAAAACGTGACTCCATCAGTCAAGTGCCACTATAACTCCCCAACACGTTAGTCAACTGCCACTGTAACTCCCATCGGCTGTGCCCACCCATGGAGCAGCGAACATGGAGGGAAGGTCTCCTAGCCTCATACGTGTGTCAACACGCTGGCGGAACTATCATGTCTCTCTCTCTCTCTAGGTCTTAGTTGTGTAGTCTCCCTGAGAAATGCTGGCCACACTATCTGACTGAAAAAAAACAAGAATCACTCTCTGACTCCTATTGGGTCTCACGGTCTCATCTCTGTATCATGGGAGCATGATCTCTGTGTCATATGGACCCATGAAGCACTTGCCCAAGACTCGCAAACCACTTTGAAGCTCCAAGGTTGCAGCAGTTGTTCGTGTACATTTTTGAAGGTGCCTGTTTGGTGGCGCCTACTCGTGTGTAGCTGCTCGAAGCTCATGCAAGTCTCTTGCTGTTGTTCAAACAGTTTGGTGGGCCTTGCCTAGTCTTCTTTGATATCGAATTTCATAGTACAAAATCAATACCTCACTAGGCTACATTGCAGAGCAACAAGAGGTCTAACGGAGCAATATCGCAGAAGCCCACTGAAGCTCCATAGGAGTAAACATGTTGATAGAGTTTTGGAGGTGCCAAGAGGAGGTAGAAGACAGTTTTGAGGTGCCAGGGATCTAGATCTAGGCAGTACCTTATGTGCTAGATTGTGGAATATTGAGCATCTTTGGAGCAATACATGTGTATTCTTTCTACTCTCTTGTGCAGGGTTCATTGTCTGTATCTGCATCTATCTATATCTACATATGTGTGCGCAAAAGGAAAGACGTGAGATTTGAATTAAGCACTATGTTTTTCCTTGTACACAATCTTCCGCTATAGGAGTATTCGCTACAAGAAGCATGGGACAACCTGAAGGAACTAAATGAAACGAACAATACGTCAAGGATCCTCAACCTCTAGAACAAATTGTTCACCATGAGAATGGAGGACGGTGACACCTAGAAGATTGCCTCAGGAAAGTGGATCAAGTCGGTGCCGTTAGTCATAAGGAACCCGGTACAAATGCCGATGCTCATGCTCAACATGTTGCCAAGAAGCTTCAAGACTTTTTGTAACTAGCATTACAACTTCACAAAGGTCAAGGCCGCACACCTTTGAGGAGATGGGGGCCATATTGGCACAGATGTATGATGGGGAGAGTGGAAATGACAAAGCCTTCATTGCGCAAGGCAAGCATAAGGGCACAGGAAAGGGCAAGCATGGCAACGGCAAGCCCAACAAGAAGAGAGACCACAAATCTGATTATTTCTTTTAGTGGAGGAAACAAGAAAGCTGAAGCCTAAGAGCACGGAGGCAGGAGAAGCCTGAAACGAAGAGGCAGGGGCCTGGAGTGAAGAGGCTAGAGGAGCCTGAACTGAGGAGGCAAGAGCCTAGAGAAGAGGAGGCTGAAGGAGCCTGGAAGAGGCAGGAACCTTGGAACAAGGGAAGTTGCAAAAAGAAGGTTGATCAAAAGAAGAGGACGGAGTTCAGGCAACAATCGAAGGAGTCAAAACCAACGGCAAATCTGGTGACGGAAACTAGAGAGCTCTTCCTGGTGAAAACTCAAGAGTGTCGCTGAGATTAGGTATGCTGATTTACGTGACATGGTCTTATGTCCAACATTGGGAGATGGTCTAATGAGCCAAAGGGACAATAGGCCTTTGTGAAGGTGGACAGCAATGGTTGCTCGGTTTATTGTTTCTCAGAACAAGGCTCACACCCCCTGCACAAGGGAGATGTCTTTGGGGAGACTTCCAGAATTAGAGACAAAGGCGTACAAGAATACTGAGATGGCAGCACATGATTACACATGGATGTTGCAGGTATCCCGGGAAGTACCTAGTTTGTTTTCAAGGCAAACAATCAAATGGGTGGATCCAACGTATGTATATGCTTTGTGCATACATTCAGACTTCAATAGCATGCTTTGGGCAAAGTGTTTGCCTTGTGTTTCTGAGACATTAAGGAGATGGGAGGGTGAAAGACTTTCTGGCAGCCAAAGAGGGAAGTCTTGTTGCACAGGACATCAATGCCTACTGTGTGACTTTAGTCAGAAAGCAGTGATGATTGCTTTGAGAAGCATGACTCTCTGAGAGGGATAGGAGTTTTGAAGGCTTCTTTGCAGAATACTGGAAGCAGAACAAGGTGAAGCTGTTGAAGCCTTTATGGTGGAGACAGGGACATCTAATGATCTAAAGAGTAAATTGTTGCCGGAGGGTTACTCAGTTGTGAGCTCATCTAGAACTTATGGTCCAAGATTTCTAGAGAGACACTTGGCCATGGGCATCTATGTGGATCAGCCATAGAGGTTTCATTGTTCAGGTGGAGTACTTGGTTGCGGATAGTGCTAGAGTGGTGACACGTTGAAACAGATGTTGGGAGCATGGTTCTTGGCAAGAACCAAGCTGTCCTGGGGGACAGCTGGATGTGCCTGATGTTTGTACCTGGATTGCTCGAGTACACAAGTGTGTTTGTGATCAAGGATGGTGGTACCATGGATGATGGGTGCTACCTGGATTATACCTGTGTTCCAGGATGGCTTAGCTGGTGGAGCTGAACACGAGCTGTAGATTCGAAGACCGACTTGTTCCAAAGAGCTGGAGTTGATGGAGCATCTTGATACTGTCCACTTCCCCACATGTGAGTGTTGGAAAGGTCACCTCCCCATCTGTAAACCCCCAAATGAGGAGAGCATGGGGGAGGGAGACCTAGGGCAAGGTTTGCCCAGAGAAAGGGGACAGCCACTGTACGGATCAGTACAGGCTGCTGCAGGGCAGTGTACGGAAGGTGTGCAGGGTGCGCCAGGGTCCGGACAAGGGCTGAACAGAGGCGGAACAGTAGCAGCATGGAGTCGCACTGTTGCAGCAGGTATATGGGCAGGTCTATGGCCTGCAAGCAGGGCTGGCAGGTGGCAGGGTAAGCAGTCCTAAGGGTCTGGGCCCTGCATGGAACAAAGGACCAGCAAATGGCCCTAAATAGGGCTGGATAGGCAGCCAACCAGCCAACCGACCAGTCGGTTGGTTAGGGCTGCTACAAACCAGCCAGTCGGCCCAATTAGGGCTGGCTGGTCGGTTGGTTCAAGGGGGCCTTGAGCCCTATAAAAGGAGAGGCCCTAGGCCTCATTTCATATCCAACATTCAGCCAGAGCAGGAGCAGCCAGAAGCCACTCCCTTGGGCCTCACACTGGGGAGGAAAGAGAGTGGAAGGTGTGCTGCAGACTGAGTTCCCTAGAGGCTGGACCTTGGCTGTCTTCTAGGGCAGCAAGGTGTTGTGATCATCGGATCATCTGGAGCAGCAGAGCCTCAGCACACTGGAGCAACAGATCAGTACCTATAGGGCCTACATCCAAGAGGTGTATAGGAGGCTGAAGAGGTGCAGACAAGCTGAGTTAGGGCTCCACACCTAGGCTGACATCCAGGGCAGCAAGGTGTAGAGATCAAGTCTGGACAGAAAGTCTACAGACGCTCGACAAGGAGCACACGGGCTCGAGTCTAGAGATAACTGGCAGATAGGAGAAGGACCTTGTGGTCAGATCAGAGGACCACACCATTGGTGGGACTCTGGATCTCTCTCTTTTGTATTGTGTCCATAGTTTTGGACGGAAATATATTATTTTGGTGGTTTCTCTATCTGGTTGGTTCATTGTCTATTGATGAGTCTGCACATCTATTTTATGCACATAAGTTAAGAAGTTTGTGATTCCACATCCCCCACACACACTGTGTAAGCTCCTGGGCATTACTATCAGTCTTCCGCTGTGCCTACTTTCTGTTGGGTAATTTCTAACATGGTATCAGAGCCCAAGTAGGAGGCTCACAGGTGTGGAAACCTGAAGGCAGGGACCTTGCTAAAGGACGACCCTGATTCAGAAGCTCTTGGGAATCGACTTCCACGACTGGAGGATTGTGCCCCTGCGAGAAGGAGGGTGACTCAGGTTCAGCCAGGTGCGTTTAAAGTTCGCAGTCCAGGTTATCTGGAGATGTACTTTTGTTGCAGACCTTGCCAAAGGAAGGACGGGTTGAAACAGACCCTCAGAGCATGGTGCCTGAAAGACTCCAAGTTGGTCACTCATTATGAGGGGGACAACTGGAAGAACGTGACAGCTGGATTGCTCAAGTTCAAAGGCAGGAAGGTGACTGAAGGAGGTGGTGCCAGGAGGTGAATTCTAGCAGCTCACTTTTGAGTCTGAATTCTCCTCATGTGGGACAACTGGCAAAACCTTCGATGCCTGCAGTCCATTTTCAAAATTGTTCACTTTCAGCTTTGGAAAACAGTGTCTAAACCCTTAAGGTTCTTCTGCAACAAGTCTTAAAAAGTATTTGAGATTTGCATGGGGCCTTCAGATGAAATATATATGCTTTGACTCAAGTTGTGAACCCAAGTGATAAAGCCATTACAAAAGGTCCAGCAATAAAATCTGTCTTCATGTACTTCATGTCTTCTAAATCTGGCTTGGAGAATATCCCTCCAATATCCAAGTGCTGAAACTATATATCACTCATGGCAGAAGCAGTACCAGCCCAAAAGCAAGTACACCTCAATCAAAAATGGGTCATGTATGCCCCAAGTTGAAGAAAAGATGATGCAGCCAGTGAAATGTCCTCATAAGCAGGTCAACAATGCTGAACTGAGCCCCAATTAGCCGAGAAGGAGCAGATTTCCCAAAAGTAAGATCTTGGAATAAAAGCTTATCAATATGAGTGATGCAGAAAACACAGCAGAAGAAGATGTGTAGAAAAGAATAACCACAACCTTCAATAAAACTGTATATGAGCTGATCTCGGAGTGGCCTCAGCCCTTATGTAAAGTGCCTGGGGAGATGAGGGCTACGTGGGCAGCCAGTAGGGAATTAAGTCCACGAGCTAATCTGTTAAACCTGGCTGGAGATGGGATCTAAATGGGCAGCCAGTAGGGCATCAAACCGACTGAGCCAATCTGCCATACCTTGGCTGGTGTTGGCCGTCAGCCTGCTAAATCAGCCTTGCAACCAAAAGCAGCATTGGCTTGCAGGGAAAATAGCAGAAATAGTGCAACTCATATAGAGGCCAAGGAAAGTTAGTGTCACTGGACATTCTCTCTCTTCACGTTGTTCCCTCCCCCACCCCTTCTCCTCTCTCTCTCTCTCTCTCTCTCTCTCTCTCTCTCTCTCTCTGCCACCCTGTTTTCTGCATCAGAGATGCTTGTCCCTTTCCTTCTAAAAATAAGGAGACACGGAGAGATGGCCCACTCTCATGTACATCTGCATTCCATATACAGGCAGCCATGGATTAAGGCAGTGCTGGCTAAGCTGGATTGGAACATCTCTAAGTGGCCCAACGGGAGATTGAAAGGAGATTCTCCACTCTTTTGCTTGAGCACATATTACCCATTCTATGACTGACATGACAAAATTGGTCAGGCACGTGAGGGTTTCAATATCACTAAATCGCGTTTATCCAGGGCTAATATCAAAAAGCAAAAGCTCAGAAACATGGAGTTTCAGGAAATTGAAATCTTCACGTGGCTTTTATCTTGCTTATTGCAAAGAGAGTAGACGGTCCTATTTCAATCAGAAGAAAATTTCATGTGACTCTATTGTTCAAAAACATCCACTCAACCAAAATTGCTTGGTTCATTACGTCCTGTTTCCAACCAGGCTCTAACATTATCAATATGTATTGTATACACACACAGCCATCAGCAGAGGATGTGGCCTTTGCCTCCAGCTTTTGGGATGCCCTGTATGGGATCAGTCCTCTTGTTGCAAAATCGTGCGGTAATATCACACACACACGTGTGTGTGTGTGTGTGTGTGTGTGTGTGTGTGTGTGTGTGTGTTAAAATGGTTATTTCATAATATAATGTTCATAGTTTCACCCCACACAAAAAAGTGTGTGTGTGTACACGTGGCAGCGGAGAGTATCACTATTAGCTTGTTAGCCTAGTGGCTGGTCAACGTGATGGAAATGGTCTAATCCCTAAAGGAGCGTGTGGCAATTCAAGTTATTGTGGGGGGAACGCAACCAGTGTCATGAGAGCAAACGCATCTGAACTTCAGTTGAGGCGGTCTAAATTCTCCTGTTAAAGAATATTAACTGAGCTCGCAATCTCATTTCAAGTCGCCAAATTGGTAGCCACAGCCATCCGCTTAGTTGCACGAGTTAACGGCTCGTTCCGTTCTTAACCTTTCCCTCGCTCTTCGTGTCTCCCAAAACAATTCAAGTGTCGAGGGCGTCCCATAAAGCAAGAAAAATTTGAAGGCAGAGACTGGACAAGTAACAAACGGATCCAGATGGGCACCTGGTAGAGACATAAGCATTGAGCTGAGGATCAGTAAGAGACATCGCCGGGACGTCGAAGGGTTGTGTCGGGAACCAATATTCATGGACGAAGCTTCATCATAATAAATCGAAGGAGCCATTTACAAAGTGATAGACTGCACCATAGGCCTTGCCAAAAGAATGGCACTAAGGACGTATACGTCTACAAGTCAGCAACGAGGCGGCTATAGGCCTTGCCTTAACCATTTTGACCAAGTGTCTCCCACCCAAGCGTGAGGTCACCATCCTCAAGTTCATCCATGGAGAAGGTGTGTAAATATTTGGAATACTTGCAGAAGCCGCAGCCCAATTTTGTCTACGGGCAGCGACCCATGTTCAAGACCTCGTGCTTGCAGGGTAGAGTCAGGGCGGGTGCCCCCTAGATAGGCTCACACGGGTGTAAAGGAGGGGGGGGGAGGTGAGTAAAATAATTTTTTTAAAAACAGTGGAATTATTAGGTTCATCATTCTGAAGTGCAATTGTGGCTAGGGATCATGACCTTAACTATCTAATAACTAGATCCGGGCAGGCAACTGTTATGTAGAGGAAGTAAATGATGAGTGGATGCTTGTCGGTGTTGCATAGCAGTACGATGTTTGTGAACTTGAGAAGTAGTAAGGTTGAAATTTTGAAGTGCACAATAACAGTTGGAATACATGATCAACATTGAAGTGGAGTTTCAATAGTATTAATATTGGAGCAATATTATAAGAGCAACAAAACTCGTCAAAGTTTCATGAATACAACGAAGAAGCGTTCAAATGGTCATAAAGCTCATTCGTGCCAAAAAGAGCCAATGATTTGAGCATGTAAAAAGGAGTTTATTGTGTCAAAATTCAGTAGTCCTAAGGCGCACAATAATATAAAAATACTTGATCTACATTGAAGTGGACTTTTAATAGTAATAATGTTGTTCATGAATACAAAAAAAGAAGCGGTCCTGATTTAATGAATACAAAATTCTCCTGCAAAGGTATGACTTAACAGCAGTTCAAACTTGGAAGTCCTGTCCATGTATCAAAAATGGACTTTTATGCAAGTACTCTAGACTATGTCCCTGTTTTTGAGGAAGTAGTATTTTTTTGTAGATGACGGATTTCCACAGAGATTGTTATAGCCATGTGTCGAGTCAGTTGTGTTGAAATCTTTTATGGATTTTTCTTCGAGTGTATCTACCTTGCTTTTTTTGTCTATTGTCGCTAGGACTTCTGCTTTGAAATTCTTGTGGAATGGTTTGTACCTGTTGACATCATATTTCATTTTCAAAGGAGGGTTAGTTTTATGTTGTGCAAGCCATTTGTGAAGGTCACTAGTTGTAGGAATGCATTGAATACAGTATACGTAATAAGGGCCCTCTGTGCCTTCTTCTTTGTCTTCATCGCCATTTCCTATGTGTAATAGGATATTGAAGAACTATGAGCTATTTCATGAGTACATGAAATTGAAGGTAGCATGTTTCGTACCTGTAGGTGGCAGTATTACGTGGTCTTTGGTGGAGTTAGGAAGAATTCAAAATGTACGCCGTATGCTTGTTTTGTGAAATTGAAATCAACAATGAGAGTCACACATTCTATTGTAATCAGTAACTCCTTTCCTTTTTTTGCTTGATCAGTTTGGAACATGTTGTTGAACTCTACAAGTATCATATTCCAGTCTTTCGATCTATTTTGAGGAGCTCGTCCAAGCTAGCATTGTAGCCAAATTGGAGATCTTCAAGGCAGTAAGTTGAAATCCCTTCTGAATGTTGATCTATTACAACTCGTGCTTCTATTAATACTCAACGCCATTGGAGTAATGAGATAGTCCTTATTTGTGATCTTTCGAATCGAGTACTTTGTTAGCCCTGCATCATTCTTGTATTGAGTTTTGGAACAGGAAAGGAAATTTGAATTTGTAAAAGCAAAGATAATAATATTTACCATCATCCCTCATGTCTTTGTCCCCATTTCCATTGGTTTACGTCCTGTTGATTGTTGTCCATGAAATTCCTAAGCTCTTATAGTGTTCTCCATCCGTAAATGTATTTTTGTGGCTCTTTTCCAGCAATGTTTGTGAGTCGCATGTGAGGTGTATACAAGAAGTAACTTTGCCCCTTTCAACCAGCATGACGATGTAGGTCTCGTTTGTGGCGACATGCTGCCTGAGAGTTGAGAATTTAAGCGATGAGATGAGTTGCTTTCAGGACTTCGACAGGTGCTTGTAGCAAATAACCTGAGGCAGTGAAGAATGTTAATGATTAAGTCTTCTACTACCCTTAGGTTAGCTTCTTGCCACACATTTTCTATAAGCTGGAATTTGAAAATTCTAACCATATAGATGGCTCTAGATGGCTTATGCTGATCAATTTAAGTACTTGGAGGCCTAAATTTGGGTCTCATACGAGGAAGTTATATTAATTTTTGGGCGAATTTATCAAATTTCAAGTTTGAAATATTAGCTAAACTTGAAGGGGAAAGGGAGGGGCGGAGGGTAAAAAGGGGGGGGGGGGGAGGGGGGAAAAGGAGAAAGGTGGGAGGGTAAAGGGGGGGGAGGGGAAAGGGTGGAAAGGGGGGAGGGGAATGGGGAAATGGGGGGATAGGAAGCCGGAAAGGGGGGAAGGGGGAGAAAGGGGAGAAAGGGGAAAGGGGGGAAGGGGGGAAACTACCTAGTGTTAGGCGATGTATGTAGTACTTTAATTTGACTTAAGAAATAATGCTAACACCATTATTAGGCTGGCAGCATAGTGCAATCAATATAAAATTCAAGCTCTAGTGAAGCCATGTGTCACGCTATTCTGGTTGAGCCACGAGCCATGTGTCCCGCTATTTTGAGATTCTTTAATAAAGACGCTTTGCTTTTTGCCTGTCTAATAATATACTGCGTCTTCAGCTCCATCTTCAGAGTCTTCAGCCTACTGCGTCTTCAGCTCCAAGGCGCTCCAGCTCTTCAGTTCTTTAGTTTGTCATCTTCAGCCTAGCATGCTACACTGCTACTCTCTCGTTCTTCTTCATCTTCTTCGCGTTGCCCATTTTTAGGCCCAGAGCTTGTGAATTGCTATAGTCAGAGCTCAGATCTTTTCGCCATAGCCGTAGCTACACGACAACGAGATCTTCTTCTGCTTCCCCACTATGGGAGATATGATGGGCAAACGCACTTGCCCCCCTGCAGTGGACTGCCAACAGATCACAGCTCATGCCTGGTGACCCCTTTGATTCGAACGAGAAACCGAAGCGTCCCAGTCTTTCTTTTGGGACGCCACGCCAAGTGATCGGCTTCAATCCTGTCTGTATGAGCCCAAATTTTGTCAAGATTCTACGGTCTGTGTTGGACCCGAGGGCTTTGTCTGGAATCACTATCAATAAGGACCCGGATTCTATCGAGAGTCCGCAGTCTGTGTTGGACCCGAGGGATTTGTCTAGAATTATCAAGGTGTCTTTGCAAGAGAAGCAAGCGAGGTCTCCCAGGTAACCAAGATCGGGGTTAGAGAGCTTGTTGGTGAGCTCGCGTTGTCCCTGTGATAGGAAAGGAAGCAAAGTCACTGGTCTTGGGATCGTCGTTGCTGCAATTGATGTAGAGGAGGAAGATGCTGTGAAGGCACGGGTTGTGCTCTTCTTCGTCGCCGATATCGTTCAAGGCATAAGGAAGCACATGTATTGGTTTCCCAACGCAAGGATGACATTGAATGCACTCACTCTGTCTATCATCGTGATTGCAATCAAACTCTCCCCAATGATATCGGCACACCCATGCCTCGTTTGTCAGGTTACCCCAGTGAAATGCTACTCAACTCGCTCTCCAACATAGAGCCACCCATTTCAATTGAGCAAATTCAGCTGCAACCAAATTGTTACGGGAGTAAGGAGCTTCAGCTGAGGAAAGCGAAGCACAAGGAGGAGCACATAGAGGTGCGGTAATTAGGGTTGAAGGGCTCATAAACAAGAAGGCAAACGTGGGTGTAGATGATGAGGAGATGGAAACTCAGGAATCCATCTTCTCGACTGCGTCTCCAGCATTGAATTGCAGTGAGGTGGCGCATCACGAGGGCCCGTGAGCTGGAGAATGCAGCTCCCATGCAGCTCCAGTGAAATTCAGTGTGCTCGCCAACATGGGGAGCCGGCTTAGCCAGGAGCTTCTGCCCGGGTATTTTGGCAACGCAGTCATGCTCATGTCTACTTTCATGTCACAACGGCAAGGAGCTCTGTGATGATGTCTTTGTAAGCTTCGATCCTTCCAAGCGAGTAAAATCCTTTTGCTTCTTTTGCAAGCGCGGGCTAGGCCCGGGGAAGGACATCTACATGTACAGCTATCATGTGGCTCATCGGATTGCCCAGTTTCTACCTATAATTCAGCCATCTCATTCAATCCTACAACAAATTCAGTCATCTCATTCAATCCTACAACACAATTCAGTGATCTCAAGAATAGGCTATTTAGTATTTGAAGGTCTTTCGTGGTTTGTGCGTCGATTTGAATCTTGTTTAGTATTTGCAAGAAGTGATTATTCTCTTGGCCGAATTGCCTGATTGCAATCTCACGGAAATACTTCTCTTTCATCGAAGCTTCTTGAGTTTGTCTGATGATGGTCTTGGATTGTTTGATTTATACGGAAGTGATCGGGACTTCTACTCTATCAAATGCTGATATTAGCAGATTGTCATGGACGAGAGGAAGGAAAGATGTTCATCAGCCTTCAAGGGTGGAGCTTCGAGCTTGTGTAGAGCTATACTACAATGGGGTGATCATTGAGGTATATCGTATCACTCGCAACAAAATGTATCAGCCTTGGCGAGTTGATAACTTTGATGCTTTCCGCAATAGGTGGTTAGGTTGTGAGGACCTCACACCCCCCAAACCACACAGCCGGGCTCTTGTCTTTGTTGACAATTCAGGTGCAGATATTGTTTTGGAAATGCTTCTTCTAGTTCGTGAGCTACTCAGACGTAGTATTTGTTGCAAACCCTCTACTAGCCATAAATGAGTACCACATATTAAAATCCTTGCTTCGAGGAGTAACACCTTCTGAAGCATCTTCATGCAGCTCCTTATTCTTTGCTTGTGCTCCTGCTTAAGAGTGATAGCATTACTTAAAACGGATGCGCATTGGCGAGCCAAGTGGGCACTATGGTGGCAACCCAGGAGATTTGAGGGGAATCTGATGCAAGTAGAGTGGGAAGCAGGCAGTGCAAGAGGGCCCATGCCATAAAGGCGAAAGGCACTATCTGCCATGGCTGTTGAATAGTGCTGCAAGCAATTCTAAATTCGAAAAGATAGAATTTGATGGCATATAACGAACCCCGGAGTTGGTTTTCAAAGTTCACACGCATGCAAGCTAGGTTGGATTAGTCAACTAACATGAGATGAAAGATTTTGACTAGACAACGAATGTAAGATGAAAGATTTCGATTAGTATAGTTGCATGCAATCTGTGCATCATTATAGCTGCTTAGAAGCAATGTACCATTCATTAGCCCACCTCTATGTATTCGGTTACAACTTGTGATTGATCCATGCGTGCCTCCTTCGCCTCAATCTGTGCATCATTATAGCTGCTTAGAAGCGATGTACCATTCATTTGTAGTATTTGTTGCAAACCCTCTACTAGCCATAAATGAGTACCACTTGCAAACCCTCTACTAGCCATAAATGAGTACCACATATTAAAATCCTTGCTTCGAGGAGTAACACCTTCTGAAGCATCTTCATGCAGCTGCTTATTCTTTGCTTGTGCTCCTGCTTAAGAGTGATAGCATTACTTAAAACGGATGCGCATTGGCGAGCCAAGTGGGCACTATGGTGGCAACCCAGGAGATTTGAGGGGAATCTGATGCAAGTAGAGTGGGAAGCAGGCAGTGCAAGAGGGCCCATGCCATAAAGGCGAAAGGCACTATCTGCCATGGCTGTTGAATAGTGCTGCAAGCAATTCTAAATTCGAAAAGATAGAATTTGATGGCATATAACGAACCCCGGAGTTGGTTTTCAAAGTTCACACGCATGCAAGCTAGGTTGGATTAGTCAACTAACATGAGATGAAAGATTTTGACTAGACAACGAATGTAAGATGAAAGATTTCGATTAGTATAGTTGCATGTAATCTGTGCATCATTATAACTGCTTAGAAGCAATGTACCATTCATTAGCCCACCTCTATGTATTCGGTTACAACTTGTGATTGATCCATGCGTGCCTCCTTCGCCTCCTTCTTCTCCTATCTTCTCTCAAACTTCAATGCAGATCTCATAGTAGTCCTACGTATACATCTATTATAGTAGGCTAGGCTGCTCTTATTTTTCCATTCCAATATTCGATCATTAAAAACCTTACGAAGATCTCAATTGCTTTGGCATTTAACTTGTCAGGTTTAGCTTTCAGATTGACACATTATTTAGGCAAGGAGATTTCTTAGCAATTTTGGTACATATTATAAATTTGTAACATTTCTAGATATTTACACTGGAAGTATTGCGACTGATTGTGATAAACATTATTCCATACAAGAACGTTCATTAAACAGGTACATTCTATTTCCTATAACCTTCTTTATCAAAATAAAAACAACCAAAAAATTCTTTAAAGAAAGATACATATGCAATATGCAAAATACATTATGCGATTTACAAAATACAAAATGCAAGGTCCCAAGGAACAGCACATTCCACATTATGCAATTTGCAAAATATAGGATACAAGATCCCAAGGAACGGCACATTCCTTGGTCTTATAATTTTTGGAGAGAAACTATGCCAACTCTCCCCCCACATGAACGTATAGTTACACGAACATGTGGTTATATATATTATGAAATTTGTGCTAAGATGATCATGCTTTCACATATACACTACAAACTTTCTATCCACATCAATGTGTGGTTATATGCAAGATTTGAACAATGCTATGTAATTATATATAACAATAAAACTAAGATTTATCATGCATTTTCAATTGTGTTTTGTTTATTGTACACTTTCGTGATATATCTTTACATTTGCAATGTAGAGTGAAGACGTGACTTATCATCAATTGACATGCCTGAGCAATTGATACGAGCAATCATCTACAAGCACATCTAAAGACCAAGTACTTTAATAATATATTTGGTGTCATTCATAGAAATGAAGTGAACATTTACTAAAAAGAGAGCATGTGCTTATCATAATAGTATTCAAAATAAGAAAGACGATTACACCCCAATATTCCATCATGGCCATTCTTCGATACACATTTAGAAGAATGGCAAAACATGTGCTCTAAATTTGTGGTAGAGTTGAATTTGCCACAAATTCCTTCTCAAAATTACGAGTGATACCATCTATACTAGATTTTGAGGTTGTACCATATGACCTATCAAATACTTTTCTCAGTGTGTATGAGGTGTATATACTGAGAACAAGAATGATATTTCTCAAGAAAATAGAACAAGAATGATTTGTGAGGCTTGTATAAAGTCTCCTTTTAGAAAAATGTACTCAGTTCCATATGATCGAGACTACATACGAAATATGCTAATTACAGACATATTTCAAATGCAAATGTTGTCAGTCATTGATGTATCTTTCAATATTTCAAAAGCATTTAAATAATTAGCAATAGGAACGTTGCAAAAAAGATCAATACTTGAAAATCCATTATTATGTTGGGATCAACAACAACGGATTTGCAAAAATCCAACAACTGAGCAAATACGAGCTTTCAACTCGAGAACAAATCCTATCCTAAAAAAAAACTTGTCAACGTATGAAAGGTCCCATCCAAAACTTGGGATAGTATCATTTCCTCAAAAGCTATTGTTGACATTCTAGAGAGAGACTCTACAGATTCTCCATTCAATCTTATGAGAGTTGCACATGAGGACAATTGTTTGTGATTATTGGAGCATGTAGATGTAGTGCCTGCAACCCATCAGTTTCAAACACAAGATTATATAATTCTCAAGGATTAACAATTGAGACGACGTCATTTCCATTTATGTACCCTTTTGGACATGGTAGCCATGATGGTAAGCTATTCTTAAATGTGTACTTGAAATAGGTTCATTATCCTCAGTATTCACACTCAACAAGCCGTACTTGCTACTGATGTACCAAATTCGACAAGCAATCATTATTGCAAATTCAACACAAATGACAATGCTACAAAGAGATATTGATCAACAAAGACAACTGGATCCAAGAGTATCTAAACATGAGATAATGAAACAGGTGATCAAGTACTAGGGTCGATACCTGGATCCCCTTATGGCATCATAGAAACTTAAAAATTCTAATGGCAATGGTTGAAAACTCACAGATGCAAATATGGATTTCCATTTGGTATTCATTTAGAAACTAGACTGACATTGGATCCTCTTACACATAGATGGCTCTATTATTGCCCATCCCTTGAGCATCGAAACGTTGTCCCATATCATGCTAGCATACTATTGTTGGCAAGCACACGTGAACATTCAAAGAATAACAAATACATGCCTAGCATACTACCTCTTAAAGTATGCTATGAAAATAGAGCCAATGGGACAAATGAACTTGAACAGAGGATGCAAAGCTCCTCGGACTTGAGAATCTAGATCCTTTGAAGTTTGAAAATTATATTTGCATGCATTTTATGAAAGCCAACATCACCAACAAAGGCAGCACTATCATGCTTGTGCAAATTATGCTATCAAGACTAAAATCTACAAACCTCATCATCATTGATGAAATCTTGATGATGACTTGCCAAATGCTAAACATGGTTGTCAAACAGTCGTGCAAGGCTTGTAATCAAACATTGCTACAACCATTCGACAAAAAAAAAGGCTCTTGTTTGGAGGCATGGCACAACTACCACTCATGTGCAAGTGCAAAATTCAAGAGAATTAGTACTGTCGAAAGTGCCACATCTGTGACTCTGGCTTTTGGACAATTGCTAGCTTCTCATTTCTACAAACGTCCATACGTCATCTCAAAGATCCTGCATATGTTGAATTCCTAAATATTATTAGAATATGATAGCCCAGCATAGAGAAGATTCAATACTACTTATTAGGAGACTCACTACAAGGCATAGGCCATTTTCCGACGGAAATACCGACGCTTTTTACATTAATTTTTTTTTTTTCACGGGCGCAAAGGTCGCTATAAAAGTCGCTAAAAGCGTCGGAAAAGGAGCGTCGCTATAAACCGTCGCTTTTTAGCTCTTTTTAGCCCCACTAATCTTTTTTTTTTTTTGTAATTACAAAAAGAAAGTTTTTTATAACAAAATTTCCCTTGCTTGCAGGGTAATACAAAATTGTTCTTGTGAAATGATGAGGAAAAAATGCATATACATATACAACAGTGTTTGTAACAAAATTGCCCTGTGAAAGGGCGATACAGTTCCCTCGTCCTCGGCACCTGCGTCCGATCCTTGCCCCTGTTGATCGCTTGCCTCCGATGATGGGACGCTTGAGCTTTGACCCTACGAGTGAACCATATAAATCGAAAATTAGATTGGAACTTAAATTAAAAAGTGAGATTACAAGTAGGAGTAAACTTATACCGTGCGAGCAGCCACCTCAGCCCAATCGACTGTCGCTCCCATTGCCTCTTGCTCAATGAACCAAGGCTTTGTTCTTATCCGAAATGCGCGCCGCGTCTCTGCATCTGTAGGAAGACGACCCATCGCAGCTTGCTGTGGATCCAATTTACGAGAGTTAGAGTTAGCTAAAGTGCATGTAATATATAAGTAAAACAAATAGAACAATACATTAAATGGAAAGAAGTAGACTTACCACGATTGCCTCGAACGCATACCGTCCGCCTGCACCAAAGTGCGAAGTACCTACGACGTCCAGCCGTCTCTTCGCAGCCCTCCTCTGACCCTCGAACATTTCGGGATGGTCCCTATGTTGCTTCTTGAAGTACTTCAAATCAGCTTTGTCTGCCCAGCTGGGTTTAGCCAACCCCTTTGTAATGGAAGTACGCAAGGTTGATCTACGATGCTTTAGGACCAAACCCATGCGCTCGAGCATATAATTGTCATTAAAACTCCACATTTGGCGGATTAGGGTATCTTTGTTTTAACTCATCGATCACCGCCTGCTTCTTTTGGGCATCTTGATACCGCCAATCGGTATTTATGCCGCTCTTGAAGTGATGACTCATCAACCTCCTCATGGCGGCCATCACTGCTTTGCCCTTTTTGTCTTCTATTATCTCTCCGGCAGATGTGATTTGATAGGAGAGATCCCCTGATGAGTAAGGGGGACTGACGGTAGCAGAGTCTGAAGGAGTGGAAGCTGCATGACCGCTTCCGGATCGAGGAGTAGCAGTGGGAGTAGGAGAGGGAAAGGGACCTGACTGATACTGTGTCTCCGGACCAAGTGGAGACCTAAAGGAGCGTGAGTGTGCTGACTCGTCTACATCTCCTGAGTCAGCACAACATGAGCCGCCCCTCCTACTCTTCCTTCCCTTGCGGGAGGCATGCGCAGGTGATGATCCCGCGGTCGAAGGGGCGCGAGGGGATGGCTGGGCAGTACGTCCACCCGTCAGTGTAGGGGAAGGAATTGCGGAGGTCCTCTGAGAGAGCAGAGAGAAGAATCTCGCTGCCTCCTCATCACTCATCTGCGCTACAAACTCGTCGGGAGTCCCGACAAAGCCATGCGCGGCTAGCAAAGGAGTTCCCCGAGGGGTAGTCGCAGTGCTACGTGGAAGAGGGGTCGGACCAGGGGTAGTCGCAGTGCTAGGACCGAGAGGAGTCAGACCAGGGGTAGTCCTCGGGGTAGTCGCCTGAGAGGAATCAAAGTCCTCTGGAGCATATAGATCGTGAGCTCTCCTCCTGCGAGGCTGTCCGTACTCGTCGGATGAGCGACGTGATCCCATGTCTAACATAGACACAAACACGAAAACAGAAAACAAAAAACAAACGTAAGCATTCTCATAGGCATAGGCATAGGCAAGAAGAAAGAAGAGGGAAAGGAAAGAAGAGGGAAAGGAAAGAGGGAAAGAAGAGGGAAAGGAAAGAGGGAAAGAAGATGGAAAGGAAAGAAAAGAATGAGAATGAGGAAATAGAGAATGAGAGAAGGGGGAAATAGAGAAGGGGAAAGAGATGAGGGAAAATAGAGAAGGAGAGAAGGGGGAAATGAGAGAAGGGGGAAATAGAGTGGGAAATAGAGAATGAGCTTATGCGGAAATAGAGAATGAGCTTATGCGGCTCTCATTCTCTATTTCCGCATAAGCTCACGCATAAGCATGAGCTTATGCGGAAACTTAAGCATAAGCTCATGCTCATGCATGAGCATAAGCAGCAAGAAATAGAGAATGAGGAGCTTATGTGGAAATAGAGAATGAGTTTCCGCATAAGCTTCTCTCATTCTCTATTTTCGCATAAGCTCATGCATAAGCATGAGCTTATGCGGAAACTTGAGCATAAGCTCATGCTCAAGCATGAGCATAAGCATGAGCTTATGCTTATGCTTATGCGGAAAGCATAGGCATCGGAAATAGAGAAGGAGCTTATGCGGAAATAGAGAATGAGCTTATGCTTCTCTCATTCTCTATTTCCGCATAAGCTCACGCATAAGCATGAGCTAATGCGGAAACATGAGCATAAGCTCATGCTCACTCATGAGCATAAGCATAAGCTCATGCGGAAAAAGAGAATGAGTTTCCGCATAAGCTTCTCTCATTCTCTATTTCCGCATAAGCTCATGCATAAGCATGAGCTTATGCGGAAACTTGAGCATAAGCTTGAGCTCATGCATGAGCATAAGCATGAGCTTATGCTTATGCTTATGCGGAAAGCATAGGCATCGGAAAAAGAGGAGCTTATGCGAAAATAGAGAATGAGCTTATGCTTCTCTCATTCTCTATTTCCGCATAAGCTCACGCATAAGCATGAGCTTATGCGGAAACATGAGCATAAGCTCATGCTCACTCATGAGCATAAGCATAAGCTCATGCGAAAAAAGAGAAGGAGCTTATGCGGAAATAGAGAATGAGTTTCCGCATAAGCTTCTCTCATTCTCTATTTCCGCATAAGCTCATGCATAAGCATGAGCTTATGCGGAAACTTGAGCATAAGCTTGAGCTCATGCATGAGCATAAGCATGAGCTTATGCTTATGCTTATGCGGAAAGCATAGGCATCGGCAATAGAGAAGGAGCTTATGCGGAAATAGAGAATGAGCTTATGCTTCTCTCATTCTCTATTTCCGCATAAGCTCACGCATAAGCATGAGCTTATGCGGAAACATGAGCATAAGCTCATGCTCACTCATGAGCATAAGCATAAGCTCATGCGGAAAAAGAGAAGGAGCTTATGCGGAAATAGAGAATGAGTTTCCGCATAAGCTTCTCTCATTCTCTATTTCTGCATAAGCTCATGCTCATGTATGAGCATAAGCATGAGCTTATGCGGATGCTTATGTATGAGCATAAGCATAAGCTCATGCTTATATATGAGCATAAGCATAAGCTCATGCTTATGCTCATGCGGAAAAAGAGAAGGAGCTTTTGCGGAAAAAGAGAAGCTCATGCTTATGCGTGAGCTTATGCGGAAAAAGAGAAGCTCATGCTCATGTTTCCGCATAAGCTCATGCTTATGCGTGAGCTTATGCGGAAATAGAGAATGAGAGAAGCTTATGCTTCTCTCATTCTCTATTTCCGCATAAGCTCACACATAAGCATGAGCTTATGCGGAAACTTAAGCAATAGCTCATGCTCATGCATGAGCATAAGCACGAGCTTATGCTCATGCGGAAAAAGAGAAGGAGCTTATGCATAAAAAGAGAAAGAGGAGCTTATGCGGAAAAAGAGAAGGAGCTTATGCGGAAATAGAGAATGAGAGAAGCTTATGCTTCTCTCAAACTCTATTTCCGCATAAGCTCACGCATAAGCATAAGCTCATGCGGAAACTTAAGCATAAGCTCATGCTCATGCATGAGCATAAGCATGAGCTTATGCTTATGCATAGCATAGCATAAGCATAAGCTCATGCTTATGCTCATGCGGAAATGAGATGGGTGGCAAGAGTTTGGAGGCCAGAGGGGCGAAGGATAGAGAGGCTAGATGGTTGAAGGTGTAATGAGAAATAAGACATGGCAAGAATGGGGTGGCAATGATCGAGATTACGATGGAGGATGGTTTGGAGGGCATTAGGAGGGAGTGAGGTAGTGAGGTCGAGGTGGAAAATGAGCTTGTGTGCATGAGCACATCGAAGTACATTTGGAGTGTTTGGGGGGGGATAGTGTGTGGGATGAGTGTGTTGGTGGCTAATTGTGCAGACACCTCCCTATACATCCGAAATTCTTGCTACTCACGGTCTTCCAACCCTGAGTCCTCTAGGTGGCTGGGGTTACGTAGAGGAGCTTATGCGGAAAAAGAGAAGGAGCTTATGCATAGAGAATGAGAGAAGCATAAGCTTCTCTCATTCTCTATTTTCGCATAAGCTCATGCATAAGCTTATGCGGAAACTTAAGCATAAGCTCATGCGGAAACTTAAGCATAAGCTCATGCTCATGCATGAGCATAAGCATGAGCTTATGCGGAAACTTAAGCATAAGCTCATGCTCATGCATGAGCATAAGCATGAGCTTATGCTTATGCTTATGCTTATGCATAGCATAAGCATAAGCTCTTGCTTATGCTCATGCGGAAAAGAAAAGGAGCTTATGCATAAAAAGAGAAAGAGGAGCTTATGCGGAAAAAGAGAAGGAGCTTATGCGGAAATAGAGAATGAGAGAAGCATAAGCTTCTCTCATTCTCTATTTCCGCATAAGCTCATGCATAAGCATAGCTTATGCGGAAACTTAAGCAATAGCTCATGCTCATGCATGAGCATAAGCACGAGCTTATGCTCATGCGGAAAAAGAGAAGGAGCTTATGCATAAAAAGAGAAAGAGGAGCTTATGCGGAAAAAGAGAAGGAGCTTATGCGGAAATAGAGAATGAGAGAAGCATAAGCTTCTCTGATTCTCTATTTCTGCATAAGCTCACGCATAAGCATAAGCTCATGCGAAAACTTAAGCATAAGCTCATGCTCATAAATGAGCATAAGCATGAGCTTATGCTTATGCATAGCATAAGCATAAGCTCATGCTTATGCTCATGCGGAAAAAGAGAAGGAGCTTATGCATAAAAAGAGAAAGAGGAGCTTATGCGGAAAAAGAGAAGGAGCTTATGCGGAAATAGAGAATGAGAGAAGCATAAGCTTCTCTCATTCTCTATTTCCGCATAAGCTCATGCATAAGCATATCTTATGCGGAAACTTAAGCAATAGCTCATGCTCATGCATGAGCATAAGCACGAGCTTATGCTTAAGCATAAGCTCATGCTTATGCTCATGCGGAAAAAGAGAAGGAGCTTCTGCATAAAAAGAGAAAGAGGAGCTTATGCAGAAAAAGAGAAGGAGCTTATGCGGAAATAGAGAATGAGAGAAGCATAAGCTTCTCTCATTCTCTATTTCCGCATAAGCTCATGCGGAAACTTAAGCATAAGCTCATGCGGAAACTTAAGCATAAGCTCATGCTCATGCATGAGCATAAGCATGAGCTTATGCTTATGCTTATGCTAATATGCTCATGCGGAAAAAGAGAAGGAGCTTATGCATAAAAAGAGAAAGAGGAGCTTATGCGGAAAAAGAGAAGGAGCTTATGCGGAAATAGAGAATGAGAGAAGCATAAGCTTCTCTCATTCTCTATTTTCGCATAAGCTCATGCATAAGCATAAGCTTATGCGGAAACTTAAGCATAAGCTCATGCTCATGCATGAGCATAAGCATGAGCTTATGCTTAAGCTTATGCGGAAACTTAAGCATAAGCTCATGCTCATGCGGAAAAAGAGAAGGAGCTTCTGCATAAAAAGAGAAAGAGGAGCTTATGCGGAAAAAGAGAAGGAGCTTATGCGGAAATAGAGAATGAGAGAAGCATAAGCTTCTCTCATTCTCTATTTCCACATAAGCTCATGCATAAGCATAGGCTTATGCGGAAACTTAAGCATAAGCTCATGCTTATGCTCATGCGGAAAAAGAGAAGGAGCTTATGCATAAAAAGAGAAAGAGGAGCTTATGCGGAAAAAGAGAAGGAGCTTATGCGGAAACTTAAGCATAAGCTCATGCTCATGCATGAGCATAAGCATGAGCTCATGCTGGAGCTTATGCGGAAAAAGAGCTTACGCGAATGAGAGAAGGGGGAAATAGAGAAGGGGGAATGAGAGAAGCATAAGCATAAGAGAATAAGAGGGAAAGGAAATAGAGAATAAGAGGGAAAGGAAAGAGAGAAGGGAAAAGAGAGAGGGGGAAAGAGAGAAGGGGGAAAGAGAGAATAAGAGAAGAGGGAAAAAAGAGAAGGGGGAAAAAGGAGAAAAAGAGAAGGGGGAAGAAGGAAAGAGAGAGAGGGGAAGAGAGGGTTCCTACGCCCATCACTGCAGCTAGCGCTTAAGGCGCTAGCTGCAGGCCAATGCAAATAACAAAAATATTAAATGGAAAGAAGAGGAAGCACTTACCTGTAAAAGTATGTCCCGCTCGGTGTAGTGGACTGGCCCTACAAAAGAGAGAGTATGTCCCGCTCGGTGTAGTGGACTGGCCCTACAAAAGAGAGAAAACAACCCATTTTTTCAAATAAGATGTTAGTGGAAAGAGGAGATTACAAAAGCAACTTCTTGAAAGGAGACAAGGAAAGAGGAGATTGAGGAGACAAGGAAAGGAGGAGATTGAGGAGATAAGGAGAAAGAGAAGGAAGAGAAATACAGAAAGAAGAGGTGAGTTTTCTTTCTTTCTTTCTTGAAATCTCGTTTTTTGTTTCAATCCTTTCAAATCAAGCATGAAAACTAGTTTACAGGTTTAGCAATACAAGTAGAAACACTCACAAAACCAAAGCTAACAAACAAACAACCTACATTGTTGAAACAAACTCACCTCTTGAAGAACTTTCTTTCAGGAAACCAAAGAGGGAAAAGGAGAGAGAGGGAGTACAAGAGGTAGGAAAAGGGTGAGGAGTGGAAAATAGAGTGGGAGGTTGCTTGGAATAGATGGGAGGTCATCGAAAATAGGTGAGAGGAGATTTTGGGTTGCTTACTTGAGAGATTAGGAATGGATTGAGCAAAACGCCGCGCGTTTCGGCATTTCGGGTTTTAACCCACAGCATCGCTATATAGCAACGCTTATTCGTCGCTATATAGTGACGGAACAGAGCATATAGCGACGCTTACTGTTTATTTTTTTTATATGGCCTCCAGTGAAGCTCAAACATGCTATGCTTATAATTGTCAATATCTCCTCTTACTATATAGCCTTACTATATAGGATTTTTTGTTCCAATCCTTACTATATAGCGACGTCATTCTTTTTATATGGCCTCAAGAGAAGCTCAAATTAAACATGCTATGCTTATAATTGTCAATATCTCCTCTTCATGCTTATGTTGTGATTTTATAAGTGTAGATGGAAGGGACAAGTGGAAGCTCATTCGATGATGCACCAACACCCGGGAGCACGAAGTGGCTTACGGAGAGGTTATATTGTCATTGCACTCATTGCAAGCGAGAAGTACGACATCAACGTCGTATTATCATGCGCCACTTGCGGATGTATGGGGAGGAGCCGGAACCAGTACCCCCCGTTGGTGTTGCACATGTTGATGGATCATCGGTAAGTCAAAGCTATTTAAGTTCGCAATCTTATTGTATACCAGGAAATAGAAGATCTTATATTTACACGAATGAGCTTATGACAGGATGAGGAGGGTGACGAGGGTACACATATACCTTCTCACTTTCAACAAGACTATAGTCTCCCGGATGACGACGAGGGTATGGTCGACATGATGGATTCCATTTTTAGGGGCACTACATCCCACGTACACGTGATGTCTGAGTCTGAGGTCAAAATGCGAGAGTTGCAATCAACACAATTGTACGAGGGTGCTAGGATGTCTAAACTACGTGCTTGTCTCTCAATCTTGAATCTACAAGTACAGTATGGGTGGTCAGATACAAGTGTCTCGGCCTTAATGAGGTTAGCCCTTGCATTAATTTGACTCATTATTTGGATATTGTTTGTTTTGAGAATCATCATTTGGATAGTGTCTTTGTCATAGGTTGCTCCAGAAGATGTTGCCTGCACCAAATACCATGCCCGCATCAAGAGATGAAGCGAAAAAGATGCTAACAATGGTGGGTATGGATTATGATACCATCCATGCTTGCCGTAATGATTGTATTCTCTTTCGTCGTGAGCATGGAGATTTGGCTAGTTGTCCAAAGTGTGGGGAACAACAATATAGAGATGACTTGCAGGGTGAGCGGATACCGGTAAAGGTCTTAAGACACTTTCCCATCATTGCAAGAATACAACACATGTTTCGATGCAAATCCATAGCGGAGTTAATGACATGGCATGCATCTCATCGGTCCACTGATCACACATTGAGGATTCCCGCAGATTGTGCAGCTTGGAAGCACATAGATAATCAGTGGCCGGACTTTGCGAGAGAGCCATGCAACTTACATCTTGGGCTACCCATGGACGGCGTGAATCCTTTCAGGTTACGCTCGACATCTTGGTCGACATGGCCCATAGTCGTGGTGAATTACAATATCCCACCATGGCTAACAATAAAAAAGGGACACCTCATGCTTGCACTACTTGTGCCAGGAAAGTACAAGGCAAAAAACATGGACGTGTACATGGCACCTTTGATAGAGGAGTTACAGATATTATGGAGAGGAGTGCAGGTCTTTGATATTTCCAGAGCTCCTAGGCATACCAACGATATTTTGGTCAGGGGTATCTTGATGTGGACCATGCATGACTACCCAGGATATGGAGAGTGCGCAGGTACGTGGTTATGTCTTTACATGTACAATGAGGGATTATGCTTTTTTAACTCTCTTTTGCACGCATGTCTTATACTAACATATTCATGCACGCGTGCAGGACTTGTTACAAGTGGGTACCATGCTTGTCCTGTTTGTGGACCCACTCTGAAATCGCTTGCACGCTACTCCAAACATATGAGGAAAAATGTTTATAAAGGTCATGCTCGATACCTTCCGCTCGACCATCTCGCACGTGGAGGTCAGTTTGATCCACCACCATCATATTTGAAAGCAAGTGATTGGATTCAAGCTTGGAGGGAGAATGGAGAGGAACCTCCTCCTGGTATGAAGAGGCTATCGATCTTTCACGAGCTTCCTTATTGGGGTCAGTTACAAATCAATCATCTCTTGGATCCCATGCATATCTTCAAGAATGTGGGGGCTACCATTTGGGCACACTTGGTTGGTTCCAAGGACTCGAGGAGAGTGCGAGAAGACTTGCGTGCTATGAATAGGATGTCTCGTTTGTGGCCCCAAGTGCATGCTTCAGGAAAAGTTGTCCTCCCGAAAGCAACGTGGATCCTCTCTACGAGGGAGGAGGCAGCGATCAAGGCAGACATTGCCTCTTTTCAAACACCGACAGGGTACATGCGTTGTGCTTGAAAGGAGCATTTTCAAAGGACAATAAGCTTAGTGGCCTCAAGTCCCATGATTGGCACAAGGTCTTACAGGTATTCTAAGTATAATTAGTGTACTGATAATAGTGATGCATTAGCATAATTATTATTATGTTATATTGTTGACATGATTTCATTGTTGCTTTGATAGTTCATCCTTCCAATTACAATAAAAGGGTGCTTACAAGAAGATGTTAGAAATGCTATATTCAAGATCTGTGGTATTGTGAGGTATGCTTACTATCAATTCGCATTATGTATTTTCTTCATGGACCTGTAAAATAGGTGGATATCTCAAATATCTTACATATGCATGGACATGTGAAATAGGTGGATATCTCAAAAAGAGATCTCTATATCGAGCATCGAGAAGGCTAGGGTGGAATCCATCAAAGCCGTATGCTTTCTTGAGAAGCACTTTCCCTCAAGCATTATGACAACTCAAGTCCACTTGCTTGTGCACATAGTTGATGAGGTGGCTATAGTAGGTACCGTTCATAATCGATGGATGTTTTTTCTCGAGCAGTTTATGAAAACTTTAAAGAGGTTTGTAAGACAAAGAGCAAGACCAGAAGCAAGCATGGCAGAGGGATGGCTTGTGCAAGAGTCATTAGTATATATCACAGAGTTTCTTGCATCCACGGATCCTGATATGCCGCAAGCTTGGCACAACAAGGATGATGATCGCATCATTGGCGAGGTCCCCCAAGGAAAAGGGATTGAAAGAAAGATGAGCGAAGAGCAAATGGAGAAATTCAATAAGTTTTGTATCCTCAATAGTCCTGAGATGCAGAAGTGGATTGAGAGATATGAAGTGGCCAAAGCAGAAAGAATAAATGCAAGGACGAGATTCAGAGTAATGTACAGGCGATCACAACCATATCCACGAGATCTGGCTCTTCTCCCTACTCACATGTCACTTGTTTGGCTACAACTGGCTATATGTAAAGCCGAACGTGATGGAGAGACAATAAACGAGCGCGAGCGGGAGTTATCATCTGGATGTATGGTGCATGTAAGTTTCTTATCTCTTGACGTAATTAAGTAATTATTTGTGGCAATATATGCTATAAAATAGGTGCATCTTCATTGTTTTAATGATGCTCTTTTATAGTACAAAAAGTACAGTGCATTATGGTCATATGGACGACATTTTCACGTGGAACGCATCGATTCAAAGAGAGTCACGTATGATTGTGGAGTCATGGCTAACTTCGCACAAGATAGCCGAGCAAGTGCTTCGGATACCAATCTTCTCTCCTGACAGTTGGATTATTGTGGAACCATATGCGACATCTATGAAATTGATTTCAGACGATTTACTATTTTCATTCTTGATGTAAAATGGTTTAGAACTACTTACAATGGTCCCCATGCGACAGTGAGAAAAGATAGTAGCGGTCTCTTTGCAATAGACTCCACCAAACATTGGACCGATGAAAGTGATACTTTTGTTCTTCCCGAGCACTGTGAGCAGGTGCATACTAATGATTTAATCAGTCGAAGCTTTCGTTTTTAAAGTCCATTGATATATATATAATTGACGACATTTGTACCCATCTTCAATATAGGTGGTTTTTCATCCGGATCGTTCTGATCCAAGATGGTGGTACATGATCCAAGTTGCACCACGAAGTAAGCAAATTTTTGAAGATCGAGATGTGGATATGGAGATGCCACTACCAATGCCGGATCCAATTGATGAATCTAGCGAAGAAGATGTAGATCACCATATGAGGCAAGAGGAAGATGCGCATAATGACATCGCACGGGAGGAGGATGGAGATCACGATATTGACGAGGAAGACAACAATCATCAAGATCAATCACCACATTTAAGCTTTATTGAAGAAGATGATCAAATACTTTTAGGTGAACGTACGATACTAGAGTACGATGATGATATAGGAGATCAACTCGGTATAGAGTTAGAGATAGACTTGCTTGGCGCCTTAGACTTGGCTCAAGATGAAACAGTTGATGTAAATGCTCTTATTTGATTTTTCTCATCTCAAACTTGGACATGAATATATGAGCTTCAAAGGCTTAATGTACATGCTCTCATTTTTTTATTCTCTATGAGCTCAAACATGTATGAAAATTTAAAAAATTTTGTCATTGGAAAAAACTAATTTTTAAGGCCTAAAAAAAAAAAAAACCCCCTCTGTAAAAATCGTCGCTATATAGCGACTTTTGGCAAAAGTCGCTATATAGCGACGATTTACGAAACCCGATTTTTATACCAACGATTAACGCTAAGCGGGCGCTAATCGTCGGTACGTAAACATCGCAATAGGATGCATGTGTAGTAGTGACTTGATCATCAACGAAACTACGGTAGCTGAATTCATTGGCAACAATACAACTATACTATGTACTCATCAAAATGATGCACACTATTAAATTTAGCTCATTCTGCATATTTAGTGGAAGACAAATCAAGAAAATTAAAGTGACTTCGAATGCAAAAAACATAATCGAGTTACAAGAATGGCTGAAGGATTCCAATTTCCATTCAATACAAGAAATCGCAATCAGAGCACGAATTATGATCGCTCAAAATATAGATATCTCTATTGGAGCTACAAATGGTGCGATTGCAACACTTGTTGCATTAGATAATGACAACCAAACAAACAATTCAATGAAAATCCATGCAAAGATTTTATCAACTAACGAAAATATTACACTTAGAGGAGACGCAAGAGGTCCCCCCAAAAAGTGGAGGGACTCTTGTCCAAAAGGTCCCCTATAAAACAGATCCCACCTTAGAGGAACCTATGGATTGTGTAGAGACCATGTATAAATATTTCTGAATGGAATGAAGCTCCCACTCTTTGGGGTTCAATGTTCAAGCTCACTATTGTGTTCACGAGTAACATTACCGCTCCACTATGTATCAAGGTGAGATCTTAAAATGTCATTAATTTTGAGAAACACAATTTCAAGTTTCAAGACCCCCTCCCCCATAGGCACCCCTTGGCTTGGTCTATGCTCAATTTACTTAGTGATTTAGCTAGATAAGTGGCCATGTGATGTTGATTGAGGGGCAAAGCATTCACAAAAAAAAACCCTCCCCCCCCTCCAACACACACGCTCTCTCTCTCTCTCTCTCTCTCTCTCTCTACCTCACACACACACACACACACACACACACACACAGTGTCTCTCTCTTAGTGCACATATAATGTTCCTCTCTCCATCGCACATTTGTGTGTGCTCTCTACCTTTAGTGTCCACATGGACACTCATGCATAGGAGATCCCCCCCCTCCCCCCTTGCACATCTCCTTGGTACCATTCATGTACCTCATGATGCTCTTAATTGCCTCCCCATGCCTTTTTCTTGGATTAGCCATATACCGCCTAACAACACCCATTGCAAATGAAATCTCCGTTCTAGTAGCTATCATAGCATACATAAGATTCCCAACCATTGATGCATAAGGGACCTTGGCCATCATGGCCCTCTCCTCCTTTGATTTGGGACTATCTTCTTGACTCAGTTTCACATATGGAGGCAATGGATTACTTACTGCCTCCCCCCCTCCATATTGAACACTGCAACAATTTTGTAGCATACTCCTTCTGTGAAAGCCAAAAGATTTTCCTACTCTGGTCATGCGTGATGCACATACCAAGAATATGACTTGTAGGTCCCAAATCTTTCATGTCAAAGGCCTCATGCAACTTGGAATTTAATGCATCTAGCTCATAAGTGTTCTTACTAGCCAATAGCATATCATCCACATAAAGTGCCAAGAATATCAGGCTATTATCCTTAGCCCTTTTAGTGTAGAGGCAGTGATCAATCTCACTTATTCTGAAACCCTAGGATAGAATGAAAGCATCAAACTTTTGATACCATTCTCTCCGTGCTTGCTTAAGGTCATAGAGACTCTTTTCCAGCTTGCAAAACTTGCCCTTTTATTCAAATCCTTCTGGCTATACCATGTAGCTTTCCTCTTGCATATCCTCATGCAAGAAAGTTGTCTTGACATCTGTCCACATAAGCTCCATATCCGATGCTGCCACAAGTCCAAGTATGCATCTAAGTGTGGTCATATTCACAACTAGAGAGAATATCTCATCAAAGTCCACACCCTTCTCTTTGTTGAACCCTTTAGCAACCAAACGGGCCTTATATTTAGGCACATCAAGGGCACATCATCATCTGTGACCTTCATCTTGTAGATCCATATACATGGCAAGGATTTCTTTCCATGTGGCAAAGAAACCAAGTCCCAAGTCTTATTATTCATGAGTGAACTCATGTTTGATTGCATAGCATACTCCCACTTGGATTGATCCTCATGCATGATAGCCTCTCTGTAGCAAGAAGGCTCCCTACAATCAATAATCATCACATAGTCTGCCCCTGGAACAAATCTATTAGGTGGTCTAGAAATTCTAGTTGATCTTCTCAAGGGCATTTTAGCTTGTTGTCCCACTTGAATATCAGCCACATTTGGCTTATCATTCTGCCAATAGATGATTCATCATCTACCCTTAATTGTGTACCTATGGGAGTACCTAGTGGCACCATTTCTTGGTGCATGGACAACTTGCTATCTATCAAAATATGTTGGTGGATTCACATCCTAGAAAGTGAGTTTCCTCATTTCCACATCCCTCATGGGTGTCTTATTGTTCATTTCACGTCAACTCAAATGCAATAGGTGCAAGTTGGACAAGAGATTCGGACTGCATGTAGGCTAAACTAAACAATGGAAGAACAGTAGAGAACTCATGAATTTGCAAAATGGATATTTTGTATTATGCTTTAGTAGAGATAAACAACAACTCAACCTCAAAATGGGTTGTTACAAGACTTTTATAGCTATCCAGATAAAGTCTGCAGTCAGTTATATCTTTTAGTAACAGCCCTTGTTACAAAACATCATACTATTGCATTAGCCCACTATTTATCAGTTACAGAGAGTGGTATCCACTACATGCTTAGTTAGCTGGAGACTAAGTCCTCAACACCCGGCACTTTCGGTGGAGAGACTTTTTCTCAAAAAGTTGGAGACTTGAACCCTTTACTAGAAATAATCCTTCAGATCAAGCTTGAAACTGTGTGTCACTGCCAGGTCAATTTCTATACTTTGACTGACAATAGGGTCAGTTGTGGGCTGGTCTTGTTCTGTGTCATGTTGCTCTGCATCTGCGGTATATTCTACTGCTTTTGTAGTTTTGGGTGGACTAGCACACCATGATTGAGTTGGGCTATGCATAGCATCAGCATTTGCAAATAATGCAAGCATCTTTGTTTCTACCTGGGCATATTGATTAACCTCTTCTGCATGCATTGTAGGAGTTTTTGAGGTATCAGCACATTCTTCTCCTAGTATGGAAAAATTTTGCTTAAATGGCATTTGGCTTTTAGTTCCTGCCTTCACTCTTGCCTTGAGATCCTTTAACTCGTGTGCCATAGCCTCATATGCGTAAGTAGCTGAAGCAAATGCTTGATATGGGCATGTAGCAATTGCAAAAAGCTTGCTTTTAAGATTGGCTCATGCAACCTATGAAGTTCTACTGAGTTGATTCTTCATTTTAGTAATATTTGCTGTTGTCATAAACACACCATCTACTTCTGTTGCCATTTCCGTGAGTTGTACTTCAACATTTTCAAGCACACAGATGCGGTCTTTCAGGAGTGTATTCTCAATCTGTAATTCTCTCCGATCATCAGCACCCATTTTGTCAAGTTGAATAAAAAACTCATCCTTCATTTCTTGCAGCCATGCTTTGATAGTGGGCATGCATTCTTGTTGTACTTTGACTTGCCTTGTCATTTTTGCTATGTATCTATTTTGCTGTTCCTTGGACTTTTTCTCTCTGTAACTCCTGTAGTGGGGTTCCTTTTGAGAAAAATTTCTTCCTCATTTTCATCAATATCGGAAATCATATTGATGCCCTCTGCTTCTAGTGGCTGTGTTTTTCTGGGAAAACTTTTTGTAGAAGACAAGTTAACTTTGTTTTTCTTTTTTCCCTTCCTGATAGTGATTCTCTCTGAGCCCCAATCTTGCTTGATTTGGTAGCTCTCAACCATGGCCTAACTACCCAAGATCATGTTGTAAACATAATCTTTTTCCTCCATTTTGAGTACCACAAATGTAATTGTGAAGGTCATACACATGATTGTAATTTCTTGCCCTCTCAAGATTCCAAGAGGTTGGATTCTTCTTTGGTCAACCATCCGTACTTGGAATGGTGCTGGAACCAGCTCATTACATCAAATTTTTTTAAATATATCCTCTGATAGGATATTCACACCTGAACCTCCATCAACTAAAACTTCTGGAATTTTTTGCCTTTTGTATATGACATCAATGAGTGGCACTTGATAGTCTACATCTTCAATTGTAGATGTATAAATGTCTGGAGTCTCTTCTTCATCATCACTTGCTTTATAGTCTTTGCATGTATTTGACTCGTGTGTTAGCAATCCCTTGCAAATCTGATGTTTGAAGGCTAGAACCAAGTTCAATAACTGGTCAAGAGTGATTTGAACTCGTGACTCCATAAGCTTTTGGTAAAAGAGTGTATGGTCTTCTGGTTTTGTATTGATGCCTTCTTTCTATTCATTGTTAGTCGTCACATGCATCTGACTTTTTTCTGCTGTGATGGAATGTGGCAAATCTTGCGATTCTACTGTTATATCTTTGTTTTCCCTTTCTGGTGTTTCTAACCCTATTCTATTTGTAGAATGCATATGCTATTTTGTAGATGTGTCTTGTTCTTTTTTTGTGTAGTTTCTATCTATTGCAATCTATTTTGATGTCTTTTGACTGCTTTGAGGAGCTTTAGCCTCTGGTTGCCATCTTTGGGTTGTTGTGCAGACGTACTACTATCGGACCTGTTTATATTGACTAATTCCCTTGCCTTTGTTAATGTGATGCTCTTTCCTAGCATCTTGGGAAGCATTGTTGGCAAGTCCTTATTGCAATGCTTTATTTCTTATCTCATTTTGATTAGGCCAATTCATTGCCTTGGCATTATCTCTTTGTGTTTCTCCCAATCCTTGTAGAGGCTTTGTATTTTGTGACCTTATAATTGCTAATGCATGAGTATTTGGACTTTGCTGATTGTTGTAATTGTTATCCAGATTATGAGGAGCGATATATAACATATGCACTCCTGGAGGTTGTTGTTGACCATTTTGATTGTTTCTTCCATCATAATGGATGATTTGCATACCTCTTTCCCCACGATGTTTACACCAAAGTTCACATTGTGGGCCTTGCCATCCATGCCACAATAAGTGCATGCCTGGGTTTGTCCTTGCTGTTGTTGTTGATGATTTCCCCATTATTGCTGAAATTGCCTTCTAGGGGCTGCATTTAGATATTGTTGTTGGGCTGGCCTTGCTACTGCTACTTAATTGGTAGGTACAGCTGGCTCTTGATTGTGTTGTTGTACATAAGGGGGTACCCTCCCTCTGTAGTTTGGGTTGTACCAACATCTTTCTTTGTCATGGTTATCTTTCTTGCAAAATTCACATGGAATCTTTTGGGACTGTGGTGCTTGAAGTGGTGGCTTCAAGCTTTGAAGTTGTTCCTTGATCATTTTCTCCAGCTTGGAGATTTTATCTACTATCTTTTTTGCTGTGGATTTTTCTTTGTTTTTCTACTTCTTATCTTTCTTTTTATTCTTGGAATATTCTTCATCGTCCTCATCTTCTTCTAATGGGGTAGCTTCTTCTTCATGAGTGTCTTCTTTTGCTCCACTATCAGTGTCCGTATCTGAATTTGATTGTGAATCTGAATTCTTTTTCTTCTTTGTCTTCTTAGACTTTGATATTTTCGTTGGGCTGCTTCTACCATATTATTAAAGTCATTGGCTCCTCCAAGCTGGTCCCAGCTAGCTACTGCAGGTCTTAGTTCTTTGTTTAATCCTTTCTAAAAATAATCCCCTAGTTGCTCCTGGGTGGGTTGTTGGTTTGCTGTTAGTCTTCTCTTGAGGTTTCAAAACATCTGAGAATAATATTCAACCATAAGATCTTTTTGTTTCATAGTTAGTTTCTTGAGGATATCCTCTGCAGTTTTCTCTTTTTTAAAATGACTCAAGAATGCTACTTTTAATGTGTCATAGTCAGCAAAATGAGCAATACCGTACTACATAAACCAGTTCATTGCTTTACCATTAAAAGTAGTTGCAAATTGTTCTTTCTTGGTAGCATCTAGCAATTGTCCAAATCCACTAGTTGTCCATCTTGTCTCAAACTGTCCAATATGACTATCAAGGTCTTCTTTATCTTTGCCAATAAATTTGGCTGCTTTGACTAGCGGGTTCTGCATCTTTTGTTGTATTGGCACACTAGCTTGGACTTGGGAGGTCTTCTTTTTAGGAGGTTTGGGGAGGGGATTGAAATTCAGCCTCTGTCTTGCACTCACGAATACATTAGTTGCAATATTTGCTACAAGTGCTCTTTGTAGGAGTTCTTGTGCAGGACTGGTGGCAGCATCAGTTTTTGTAATTCAACTTGTGCTTCATGTAGTTTCCTACTATGTAATGAATTATCTGAGGAACTTATGCCACTTGGAATATAATCAGAGTTGTGTAGAATGTCATCTAGATCTTTCATTTGTGATGCAGTCTCTGCTTGACTTCTATTTCGTGTGAAGTATGCAATGCCAATGTGATGTGGAGAGATATCTTCCTCAGGCCTATTTGACATGGACTGTGCTTTCCATGAAATAAATGGAGAAAGTTTTACTCATTGGATTTCAGTCGATTGATTGTTCTTGAGTTTGAAGCCTCAAATTCTACTCTGCCTATTGTGACTCCATGTTGATGTTGGATTGTATTTGTTGTAGTTGCTTGTTGTTGTTTTTGATGTCGCCTGTTGCCCGTCGTTTTTCGTCGGTAATTCGACTATTGTTGTCTTGATTTATTGTCGTCTATTGTTGGTCTTCTTTTCACCGGTAATCTGACTATTGTTGTCTTGATTTGTTGTCATCTGTTATTGGTCTTCTTTTCACTGGTAATCTGACTGTTGTTATCTTGATTTGTTTTTGTCTGTTGTTGGTAATCTGACTGTTGTTGTCTTGATTTGTTGTCGTCTATTGTTGGTCTTCTTTTCGTCGGTAATCCGCCTGTTGTTGTCTTAGGAATTCTATATTGATACAGCCTAGCTTGTTTGGCTATAGCTCACCTCGGTGGTCATTTGCACCTAGCTATTCGATGTGAATGAATTGTATACGGCTTTTGTAGTAATGCAAACTACGTAGATTTGGTGTGTGAACTATGAATGATCGTCCACTACTTCAGCCTCACTATCGTATTCGGTTGGGCTATGGGTTTGTGTGAGTGGCATACTCACAGAGGAAGATTATCTAGTAAAATTGTTTTTCTTTCGACTTGCTTTTATTTTTGTGGAGTTGTCACTTTGCTATCTCTACTATGGTTATCAACATGAAGCAGCGTGAACTAGAGACTCTAGGAATGAACACTGTGAGGATCACCAAATGTGTTCAGAGTGCATTCAACTAATGAAAAAACAGAACACACGTCAACTCAAATGCAACAGGTGCAAGGAGTTGAACAAGAGATTGACAGGAGTCGGATTGCATGTAGGCTGAACTAAAGAATGAAATAACTTTTATCCTATAAAAAATTTTAATGCTGAAAAAGTCCTTTTTAGACATGGAAGAGGATGCCATGATGCAAATAAAGCAAAATCCCAATTGCTAGTGCCTGCAAGAAAGAATCACACCGAATACCAAGTGCAAGAAAGAATCACACCAAATAATAGGTGCACCCAAATACGTTTGCAAGGGAGGGTAATATCACCAAAAAATCAAACTCAAAGCATCAAAATGCATCCATATGAGCAAATCTAGCCCAAAAGAAAATGCCAACCTGCAATGACAAACTAATGGCAAACCCAATGCCAATAACAACCAAATGCCTCAAGCATAAACACCATCCATGGGAATAAGCATCAATAATGTCTCATGCAAGAGAGCATAACACTATTAGTGCATCAACTACAATGTGTCAAAGCTATCCCTCAGCATAAAATAACATCTGTGTGATAAATGTCCATCAATAAAGAATCCCACAAGGCAATTTGGGCCTAAAAATGCATATAACAAGGATTCCAATGCGTCCAAATGGCCTTTATGGCATCCACTACCACCGAATACACACCATAAATGAGCGCACAAGCCTCAAACTACAACAAGAGTGATTTGTATAAGCTATGCTCAAAATCACGGCTTTAAGGCAATGATCGCTCTTGAAAGTAAAACTCGAGATGCCTCAAAACCACTGCAATATTTGCATACATGAAATCAAGGACATGACCTGTGCTTTTTACGGCTCAAATAATACTCCAAAAAATCACTCTGGATGTGAAGTAAGCTCAAGTCAAAGCTTTGCGGTTGACTTGTAAATGAAACCTTAGAAGCCTAAGGCTCAATAAAAAAATACCACGTGTCAAAAAATCAAAGGTTTGAACCTTTGAATGGATTTTTGACAAATTCAACATCTTAGAGACATGGAACTTCTCCAACTTTCCATAGAATTGCACAAGAGCTGACAGATAGGGGTCTTTAGGCCTCTGGAATGCAATGAAATAGACAATTTCAGAAACCATGGTCCTAATCACCATGTCCAACACACATATTAAAAACATTTTAGCAAAATAATATGTTTGAAATCACCACCAGAGTGTGAATGATGAGTAACACATAAGTTTTAGGACCTCCTAAGTCCATCGGAACTGACAAATCTACGAATGGTTGCTTCAAACTTGAGTTCCAACACACTGGCAAAAAAACATTGAAGTAGAGATATTGAGTCAGAATTCCAATGAAATGATCCCAAATTTAGGGATGAAGGGGTTTTCAAACTCGCAAGTGCAATGGACACCAAAAGCAAGAAATGGTTGCCCGTGCAAGTCATTCGAGACTCTCAATCACGTTAAAAGGAACAAGGGAATCATTAAAAAATATCTTTTCGCTCCAAAACCACCTACAAGATTGCAAAAAAACTACTCAGAGACTTTCAAAAACCACTTGTAGGCTTCTACAAGTTTCAAGTACCACCTAGGCAGCTTAAACAAGCCCAACAAGATACTATGCATTGTCCTAACCAAAATAATGGAGCCCAAGAGATTTGACTTGGCAAAATAAGCTTAATGTAGCCTTGTTGGCATATCAAACCAAAATCATGGAGTCGAAGAGATCTGATTAGGCAAAAAAGCTTAATGTAGCCTTATGGGCATATCGAACCACACTAAAGGTCAGTACAAGATTAACACATTTTCAATTGGTGTATGGCCTAGAAGAAGTGGTCCCACTGGAATTTGTCATACCAAGCCTATGCATGGTAGTGCAAGAACCCATGGGCAACCATGAGTCCCATAGAATCTCCAAAGTATTCATGAAACACAGCCGCATGACAACCAAGTAATGAACTAAGAACTTTTTATCTATTTCCTCAGGATCATTGCTATCTAATCCTAATCCAAACTTGGAGCACTCTAATCGAATGCTCTTAGTTTGCACACCATAGGATCAGAGGTCCTTTATTGTTTGGCTCAAAGAGGCTCCACCACCACTATCACTCGATCGTACTCCATCCATGGCATGTCTTCTTTCTCTTCATTCTCACCTCCACTAAAGTCACTCCTGACTACTTGTCTCTTTATGTTTGCTAACTATTGCATCTGATTCCATTGGGAGGGGTCCACTCTGGTGGGCTCAAACCACTATTCTCTTGGTAGTTGCTCATGGATTGTTGGTCTGAGTTATAAGTTCAGACTTGGAGCTCTTGTATGGATGCCACGCATTCCATTTCTTGTGGCCATAGTGATGGAGGACCTCATAGAGCGGGAAAGAGAGTGTGAAAGGCAGCTTAATGCACATGAAGAAACCAATCCACTCCTTTCCACCAAGGAGGAAGATGCATCAATGTCAGTGCAAAGGAGTGAGCTGTGTATTCTAGCCAAAAGCATAATTTCCACATCTTCTCCTTCAGTTGATTGATCTAGGCCACCCGCTCTTTGATTTCACATGCCCAGCTTCTACCAATGTATTGTACCTCGCCTCTTAGTTTTCCTCAGTCAAGTCTACTATTGCTTTGCCTTTATCTGTAGCACGACCACAAAACAACCAACTCTATCCATATCACCAATCTATGATCTAGTTGTAGCTGAAGTTGGAGTGTGGATTGTCATGGTCCTCTCTGCACTAGACTCTACACCTGCACGCACTAGAAAGTCTGCCTGCTCCACCATATGCATTTGACTCTGGGTGTCAATGAAGAAGGCTCTAGCACATCTCTGGGAGTAAAGAACGTAGATTCATTGCAACCATTCTTGGAACCATTGCTGAAAATGTTCTAGTGCACCTACAGTCATGTGTCTTGGAACTCTGTAAAGGCACTCTAGAGGCTCTCTTCATGGAGATTGTGGGCATTCTTTGCAACCAACTTTGCATCTCATACTTGCACTTAAAGAGTCCAGAATCTGGATTCCAATTGCTGCATGTGCTGGATCCACTTCACTTTGAAGTGGAATGTTTTGTGTCCACAATGCCTCTTTTGACTGTGCAACTCTACAAGTTACTACTAAGTCTCTTGCCGCACCATCCACTGGCTTGCCGGATCCATCAAAAACCAACCACAAGCCTCCAATTGAGCAGGCTATAATAGAGAAGTCAGGGACCTCTATGGAATAATTGGAATGGATCTTTTAGGTGTGGTCAAAATTGCTAAAGTAATAGGGAGGGAGCACAAAACGTGAGTAGATGTAGTGAAAACACCCTCCACTATACTTGTGATTGCTAGAGTGGAGTCCTCTGCCAACTGCAAAATTCTCTCTCGCCATTATCGGGGAGAGTTGCCAAAACCTGTTGCACCTCCAAAAGAGAACTAATACTCAAGGTAATAGCTGACTCACCATCCACACGAGTCGTTATGATCACCAGTGGCATGCTTGCTGCCTTTGAGCTTGGCTACACTGAACTTGGAGGTGGGAGAGGAGAAGAAGGAGGCATTGACAATGTAGTTGAAGGGGGAGTGCATGAACTTGGTGGCTTTATCTGGTATGAACTTCCTCTGTCATTGTTCCTCTTTTGCTTCTTTGCTGGCACATGTGTTCCTTTTCATGAATGTTCATACACCAATGTTGGCATCATCATTGCTATGATTTGCAAGGGAACCTCTAGCTCATCTATGAGTGGGAAGAGTACATTCAACACCTACCTAACCTTAGTGTGAGTCACCTTCCCTTTTTCTACTACATTTGCCATCTGAGCTACTTTTGCTTGCAATCATAGGCTTCATGATGTGTGCCTAGGTATCCGGTTGCATCTCTATGAGCACAATGGCTCCTCATGTGTGTAGAGAGATTGTATACTTTTTCTCCTAAAAGAAAATGGAATTAAATACCCATATGAATCCTTCTTGGATCTGCATGTTGTTATGGTTGTGTTGAGTCGATACTCCCCTCTGATGGGTGGTCCAACTCTACCTCAATTATTGCTATATTGGAGGTAGGGACGTTCTTGCTCTCTCTATCCATCGGAAGGTAGAGTCGACACTCCCCTCTAATGTGTGGTCCAAAGTCCACCTCAAATTTTGATGTATCAAAAGTGTAAGAAAGTCCCATTTGGGTGAGGGAGCTTGGAAGAGAGAATGATACTGAGTAGGTGGGTGAGAGCCGGGCTATGAAAAAATATTGTGAATGACTAAACTTAGATCATTGTGGTGGTAGTTAATCCTAGACAAGCAACTAAGCACCATGCTGGTGACCACTTACCCTATACTACCACCATGCTCATTGTGATCCTACAACATCTTGTATAAATGCAATTGTTGATATGGCCCTTGAGGGTTACCCTTTAGAGACAAGCACCGTGTCAACATGCCACTTGACATATGGCATGTTGATATGGCCCTTGCCCCCCTAAAGGGGACCCCTCAAGGTTCATATCAATAGGAAATGGGACTCATCATGGGAAAATGATGTGAAATATATGAATGGAGCCCATATTTTTTGTGCAAACAACCACCACATTAGTGACCACTTATCTTGCACTGCCACCATGCTTAGTGTGATCCTAAAATAGCTTGGAAACTTATGAGACCACTTATCCTGTACTACGACCGTGCTGGTTTCATTCCTAAAATAGCTTGGATAAAGGAAACTTGTGCATTGTTGCAAAACTTCAAGAACTCTAGCAATAATTAAAGAGTGGTTTCATTAATAATTGAGCAGATACATCTCATATATTGAGTTCTTTTAGGTATATCCAGCCACTTTTAAGGTCTTTGAGCTACCTCCACTCCAATCGACCCTTCTTCATGAGGCTCAAGCTTGAGCTTATTTCCTTTAAGCTACTTTCTTTTAGGGGGTTAGTTCTTCCCTTCAAGATCCTTTGTTTTTATACATCCATCCCAAATGGTGAATGCACTTGTAGCATCTAGTGGATATTAGCTGCAATAGGTAGGCACATTGATCTACCCATGAATTGGGCAGTGGCAAAAGACATACTCGTCATCTTGAGGTTGCATCCATAAACACCCCGAAGCAAAGCACATGTAGAGGGTGGACACACTGGGGCCATTAGGTCATGCAATCATGTATGATGTGCCCATGGCAAACAAAGTGCATACAAGCCTACCGCACTCAAGAGGATAGTCATTTGATGTAACTATTGTGGCTATTAATACCTCAGTTTAACCATTAGGGGAGAAATGGGGTCTCAAAAGGGCCTCATAAGGAATAGATTAAGAAATGGATTAGTCCTAATGAAAGCCATGGTAGGGCCCCAAAAATTCGTAACCCCCCCTAGCTAGGTGGGTTAAGCCCACAAGTGACCCTGCCTATTACACCTCTTACACAACTCTTCTCCTAGGTGGGATCTAGCAAATTCAAATTTCAAATCTCAAAATTTTAATTCTTTCCCTCCTTCTCTCTCCTCCCTCCCTCCCTCCCCCTACCCCTCCTCACACCCTCCTCCCCCTCTCGCCCTCCACTGCTCCTCCCCCTCCACACCTGTCATTCCTCCACCTTCCCTACTCCTCCATGCTTTTTGGTCCTCCCCCTCCATCCCTCCTCTTCAAGTGTTGGTCCTCCATCCCTCCTCCTCGCCCTCCCCTTTCATATGTGCTACTCCTTCAAGCTTGCTTGTTCATATCTTCTCTTTCTCTACGCCTCCTCTACACTCCTTTACTCATGGCACCATTTGAGGACATATCCAACAAGTACCAGGTTCACTTAGAACTGGAGGCTGAATATACAAGCACACGTAGTTTGGGATTGAGGGGAGCTTCCAACATCCACAGCCTTTGTTTACAAGGAAAGAAGCATCTTGACCTTTTGGTAAAAGGTCCTTGTATCCTTTAGATCTTGCCAACCAAAGGATCCCTACTTTTCATACAATGCATGATCTAGTTTGGTTTGTTGGAAATGGTCATGTGGGGTTGCTTGGTTATTGAAATCAATTGAACAATGCTTAGACAATGGCTATGCAAGCAAACAAGATGCATAGAGCCCAAGCAGAGCAATTAGCACATTTAGGAATAGCACCATTGTAGCAATGCACAACTCTATGCAGGAGCTTCAAAGGAAGAACAAGTATCTTCATGATAAAGCTAAAGCATTGGACTTGGAGAAAAATGCATTAGACTTGGAGTGATAGAAATTGCAAGGGTCACTCTGTAAGCTAGATGAAACCAAAAAAGTATTGGAAAGGTCTATATACAACCAAGTTCAATTAACCATAGAGAAGGAATGAGAGAAGGTAGAAGAACGAGTGCAAAAGATGAAAGAAACACCTTTGGGATTGAAGGGTAGGAAAAGAAGGTTCTTACATAACATGGATGCATTGGCAACCACTGGTGGTGCTAGAAACATGAGAATCCACGCTACAAGGTTGGTTATTAAATGTTCCAATGAAATTAATCTCTTTTGTGCTACAATATTTGTGACTAAGTTTTTCTTGTGTTCTTCTTTACGAACTTCATGGAAGATGTGATGGGAAGAACGGATGGGGATGATATTGACTATTCATATGCTCTAGCTAGTTTATTAAAGTCAAGTGACATCATTGGGATATTAAGGGACCCAAGACATAAGCGCCTACATGTGCAAGTTGCTGAAGAGGTGATGAAGGACTTCAAGGACATTGTGGATGCAAAGGAGATACTTGCAGCTTGTGATACTTCCGATGTAAATTGTGAAGCTTATACATTTGTTTTCAAAAATTTCAAGTCTTCTATTTTAGGAAAGTATAAGAAGTCTATGGTGCCACTACCCATACCTTGGTCCGTGAGGCGTGCACGGAGAGACACAAATGAACGTGTAAGAGAAATGCTTGGAGGGTACCATTGCATAAGGGGAACAATGATTTGGAAGAGTAAAAAGAAATCTGATGTGCAAACCTTTGAGATGAATGCTTTCAACAATGTTTACTTAGATGTTGAGAAACTCTAAGTAGAAAAATTCGAATTCATGATTCAAAAAAATTGAGAAAATCGCTTGAATGATTCAAATGGAAGAAAAAATTGGTTAAGAATACATTGACATGTCACGTTTTTTTTATAAATCACCACATCATCCCCACATATTCGTGCAAATAAGTATTCGTACGAATAAAGTATTCGTATGAATAAACTTGTATTAGGACGAATACGTTCCTTTGTTTTTGCATATAACCTCAATGTTTGCCTATGTCTCTTATCTCACGCTTGGTTCCCAACCGAGCATAAGAGATCAAAAAAGGAAAAGAAGAAGAAAGATCCTCAAGGTTATGAAAGCACTCCAGAAGGTCTGAAATAAGATGGATTTTTTGTTAGGGAGCTTTAGGATCTCATTTTGAGTTCCTGAAATCTCTAATGAGGATTTTTGTTTTGGTCTTTGTTCTTTTATTTGTGGGAGTTCTAGGTTCTCTTTATTGAGTTCCTTCGATCTCTTGTGATAAAAATATTTTAGATATTTATGGTTAGAAATTTATTTGTGGGAGTTCTAGTATCTCCTTGTTGAGTTCCTTTGATCTCTTGTGAGATAAATTTATTTGTGAGAGTTTGAGGATCTCCTTGTTGAGTTCCTTAGATCTCTTATGAGAAATATGCTTGTTTTGGTGTCCATGAGATTGTTTGTGGGAGTTCTAAGATCTCCTTGTTGAGTTTCTTATATCTCATGTGAATATTTGTTTGTGGGAGTTCTAAGATCTCTTTGTTGAGTTTCTTAGATCTCATGTGAATAGATTTTTGTACGTGGGAGTTCTAGGATCTCCTTAGTGAGTTCCTTAGATCTCTTGTGATAAATGGGCTCGTTTTTGTATCTATGAAGTTTGTTTGTGGGAGTTCTAGGATCTCCTTGTTGAGGTCCTTAGATCTCTTGTGAGGATTTTCGTATGTGGGAGTTCTAGGATCTCCTTCTTGAGTTCCTTAGATCTCTCATGAGAAATGGGCTTGTTTTTGTGTCTGTGAAATTTGTTTGTGGGAGTTCTAAGATCTCCTTGTTGAGTTCCTTATATCTCTTGTGAGAATTTTTGTATGTGGGAGTTCTAGGATCTCCTTGTTGAGTTCCCTAGATCTCATGTGAGAAATATGATCTTATTTTGTGTTTGTATTCTCACACTTTCTTTGAATGAATATGTAATATTCTTTCAATAGAATGTGAAAGAATATAAAGAGTTTTAAAGTGTATGAATTGAAAGTTTTAAAAGTTATTAGATGAGTTTTCTCATTCTTACACTTTCTTTTGAATGAATATTTAATATTCTTTCAATAGAATGTGAATCGTTTTAAAAGAGTGTGATTGAATGACAATTAATATATTACATGCTTGAACACGTTTTTCAAAGGATGTGTTGTTTTTTATAAAATGTGTATTGCAATATGTTTTCATTGTATACTCAAATTAGTTTCTTTGCATTTTGTTTTTGGCAACTTCAAAAGCATGGTGCATGGCAAGATTTGGTCATACGTGATGGAGATATGAAAAGTACATGCCTCGGTTTCTTCCTTGTAGTGTAAATATTGTGGGCACAAGTTCACAAGTGCTTCTACTTGTATCAAGGCAACATTTTCTCAGAATAGGCAGTGACGTTGGAGCTTGCACATGCACTCCATCTGATGCTCTTCCGTTATGCAAATCATATTTAGAGAAAGTGAAGAAAGTGGTTAATCTGACCCTAATAAGAAATTGTGCAAATCAACAAGATGTGAGCACTGAGGTTGATGAGACGGTTGAAGGAGAAGCACCAATAAATGCGAGGAGTGTATCCATATATGAAGGTGATGTAGATATGCTAGCAAGCGGGTCACAGGTGAGTTTTGATGCGACTAATGTCTGTTAGGTAAAGAAGAGAAAAAAGGGAGAACAATCTTCTATGGAGGATGGATTTCTTCAACAACAAGTGCATGAAGAGCACTTAAGATGGACAGAAGCATTTGTTAAAAATGGTATACCATTCAATGTCATGAGAGATGACACATTTCATAATGCCTTGAAATCATGTGCTAGACCAGGATTTATTTTGCCAGATGATAATAAAATGCATACGGATCATCTTGATAGAGTCAAACAAACTGTGGCGGATTGCTTCAAAAAAAAGATATTGGAATTTATTCCTACATATGGTTGCACTTTTGTGTTTGATGGATAGACTAGCAAGCAGGCCAGACCCTTGATAAATGTAATGTGCATTACTCCCAAGGGAACTATGTTTTTGGAGAGTATTAATACGTCTCTAAAAGAAAAAACTTCGGCATATATTGTAAAAATATACGAAAAAGTAATTTGCAAAGTTGGTGGCAGTGAGAATGTTACTGCATTAGTAACAGATAATGCATCGAATTACAAGACTACAGGTGAGATGGTCATGGCAAACTATCCCATTATGACATGGGTGCCATGTGGCACTCATACTCTCAACTTATTGTTGAAGGATATTGGACAATTTCCATTTGTGCAATCAGTACTACAAGATGCTAACGCCGTAGTGAGTTTTATAAAGAGTCTTCAATACTTGCATGCTGTATTCAGAGAGAACTCTGTGAAACAACTCATGCAAATTTTCCAAACTAGATTTGCCACTTCTTTTCTAGTTCTTGCTAGATTGTTGGAAGTGCGTCAAGCTTTAGTTGAGATTGTTGCTGATAGATGATGGGCAAATTGGCTAGAGAAAAAGACGTAGTACGCAATACCAAGCTCTAAACGTGTGCATCTGGTTCAATCATCTCTATTCTAGAAAAATGTTAAAAGAATAAAAGAAGGTGTAGAGCCATTTGTAATAGTATTGAGGATGGTTGATGCTGATGCCTTTGTTATGGGTAAAGTGTATTGGAAGATGTCAGAAGCAATACGACAAGTTAAAGAATTTGTGCACTTTGCCCCTGGGGAGAAGCAACAAGTGGTATATTTGGCCGATAAGAGATGGAAGCAAATGCACACCCGTTTGCATGGAGCTGTGTTTGTAGTACATCCACAATATCAAATGCATGCTCAATCACAGAATCCTAAAGTCATAAGTAACTTTGGAGAGGTTTGTAAAAACTTACTTCCAGGAGATCAAGGAAAACTAGCTTACTAGCAACGAGTGAGGTATATGAATCGCGAAGACTCTTTTGGAGATCCTTGGAATCTTGATGCTATTAAGACGACTATTGCACCTACTTGGTGGAAGGAATATGGTGGAGAGACATTGGAGTTGCAGCATGTTGCAACTCATGTTCTCTTTGTTGCTGCATCATCGGGTGCATGTGAGTGAAATTAGAGTGCATACGATTTTATTCATTCTAAGAGACACAATCACTTAAAGCCATCAAGAGCTACAGATTTGGTATTTTGCTTTGGAAATCTACAATTGTTGAAAGGATTTAATGTTGTGGCTAGGGAAATAAGAGAAGCCGTTGTAATGAGAACTGCTGGACAACGATTGACTACAGAATTAGTTGCTGAGGGTGCATTTAGCGAAGAGGAAGATGAGCTTGAGCTACTTAGTGATAATAGCGAAGTCGAAGAGATAGATGATATTGTACCTGTGTTGAATGCAATATAGAGTGATAGAAGCGGTGGATGAAGCTCTAATTATATCAGATATAATGTTGTATGCGAGGGGATGGATGGGAGAATATGTCAAGCGATGGGAGAGCGCATATGCTCGTATCCATCTTGTCACCTTTTGTACTTGAAAGCTAGAACCTTGTGGGCTATAAGCGATGTGTTGTAATTATTGAGATTGTGGATGATTTTGGTATACATAATAGTTAGAGACAACCTTGTGACTTGCAAATACTTTCAAGGCAACATCGAAGGGAACATCAAAAAGTTGGAAAGAATCATTGAATATGCATAATTGAAGTTTATATTTTCAAGTCTCAAGGGTTGATCTAGCTATTATGTGCACTAATTCACGTCGATATATTTTAATATTTCTTCAGTAACTTTACAAGTCCGCCCGATCCATAGAAAATAACTTAAATCAATTATACCACTTAGCTCACTTAGATCACTTTAATCACTTAAGTCACTTCAATCACCTAGTCCACTTAGATCACTTATACCACTTAAATCACTTAGTCCACTTGAATCACTTATACCATCCACTTAAATCACTTAAGTCACTTAAATCACCTAGTCTACTTAGATCACTTATACCACTTAAATCACTTAGTCCACTTAAATCACTTATACCACTTAATTCACTTAGATCACTTAGATGACTTAAATCACTTAGATGACTTAAATCACTTAGCTCACTTAAATCACTTAAGTCACTTAAATCACTTATACCACTTAGTTTACTTAGATCACTTAAATCACTTAGTCCACTTAAATTACTTAAATTACTTAAATTACTTAAATTACTTAGTCCACTTAAATCACCTAGTCCACTTAGTCTACTTAAATCACTTAAGTCACTATATTACTTACTAGTCCACTTGAATCACTTAACTCACTTATATCACTTGAACCATCATTGCAGAAGAAGAGTATTATAAAGTTATATATGAAGTTTACAATGTACATAATTATGCAGTAGGATCCACATCTACCGTTCCCTGAATGCTTGGTCCTGCACCCTAGGAATCTATATTAGTGAGGTCCTCAAAATAAAAAATATCGGTATCCTCAACTGCATTCAAATCTCCAAAGGATTGTTTATAGTGTGCTAGCTCAGGCTCCAATGTCTATACACATGCTTGCAGGTCCTTGATCTCTTTGGCTTATGATGCAATGCGATCTTGTAACTCCTCAGTAGTAACTCCTCTCATCACTGAAGCAGTATGGGCCGCATGGGTCTTGGCACTGCTACATGATCACGTAAGCCATGTGATGTGTGTGGTGCTTGTGTAGGTGAGAATGAAGGAGATGGGAATGTATCTACTTGTGCAGATAGATTGTGCATTTGTGGTGCAGGCAAAAATGCGAGAGATGGAAACTAGTTTGCGTGTGCAATAGGAGGCATAAATGGAGGAACAAAAGATGTGGTGAAATGTGATTGTGCATGTGGTGGGAGATGTGAAAAAGGAGGAGGAACTTCTAGGTATGAAAGATCTTGGAAAAAAGGGATATGGGGAAAGACATGTTGTGGTCGATGCACTAGTGCATATGTGTGGCATGGCTGTTGTGGTGCTTGCAGTTGCATTGGGTTGAATACGACATATGACTGGGGACATGGGTGCATTGGTGCTTGTGGTTGTGGTGGATGTAATGCAGCATTTGATTGTGGGTGTGGGTGCATTGATGCTTGTGGTTGCAGCTATGCTTGGGGGTGTGGGCACATTGATGGAAGGGAGGTCAAGGCAGCTCCTTTGCCTTTGTAACCTCGCCATGCATTCTTGATGTACGTGACCCTGGCATCCTCCCACTTTGTGTCACATGAGTTTATACCGAGGCATCGTCGACCCTCCATCACTAAGTGGTACAAATACTGGACTCTATGTGAAAACATCTGGAAAGCGATCATGCAAGGTCCTCCCTCCATGCTCTACCATTGTCCTCACCAAATTTTGTACACCGCTTTCACCATTTTGGAAAGCTGTCTCAATGATGTCCTGATCGACATTCATTAAGAAGTGTACATTCTCATTTTTCAGCACCTTCCTTTGAGACTTTGTGAGATTAGGTTGTTGACACTTCCTCTTCTCACCTACGTGAGCCATCTCATATGGAGTAAGCTGCAACACAAAATTAAAAAAAGAATTCAAAAAAGAATTTAGTGCCAGGTGCAATAAGAAAATCAATGCAAGTAGTCTAAGAAATGCAAGCAGTGCAATTAACAATGCAAGCAGTCTAAGAAATTACTTAGGTATAACCTCTCAACTCAAGCTCAAATCATGTAACATACTATAGAAAATCAAAACACAAAAAATGACCTAGGTATAACCTAATCGTGGACTTCACCATCTAACACTAGGCTTCAACTACAACACACAGCTATCAAGGGGCAGTTGAGTGCCAGACTAAGTGTCTAAAAGCACATCGCATGATTTCTAACTTAGGCTACAACACACAACTATCCAGGGACAACTGAGTGTCAAACTAAGTGTCTAAGACAACGTCGCATGATATCTAACTTAGACTGCAACACACAACTATCAAGGGACAATTGAGTGCCAAACTAAGTGCTTGAAAACATCTCAACTTAGACTGTAACACACAACTCTCAAGGGAGAGATGAGTGCCAGAATAAGCATTTATGAAAACATCACTAAGCTTGGACTACAACACACAACTCTCTCAAGAGAGATGAGTGCCAACCCAAGAGTTCTTACAAACAAACATTTTTATATGAACTGAGACTACAACACACAACTCTCTTAAGAGAGATGAGTGCTAGCCTCAAGTAAAAGATAATTATTTATATTATAATTAAAATTACAACACACGACAAAAACAAGACTGCAACACACAACTCTCGCAAGAGAGATGAGTGCCAGCCTATCTACACACTTAAATAGGATGTGCACAGTTTTTGAGCAAAAACTTAAGAGCAGAAAAGTCCGAGCGATAGTTTTTGACACCAACCATGCTTGTATATTTCTCAAAGGGATATACAATTCTTTCTTAATTTCTCATTTATGGAACCATATACTTACTTATTTTTCATTACAACCCTCATTTTAGAGAACATCATCTATATATGAACAAATAGTGCACACTTTAGAAACTCTTATAAATGCCTCCCTACCATACTGTCTTTGAGTGTTATGGTAATTCAATCAATTTAAAAGACTTTCCCTAATCTTTAGCAATCCCATATTTGAAGCTCTCATATAACAATGTATACCATATTCCTTGGATGAGTAGGAAAAAGATATTAGAAACCTCATACTTGAAGCCATTATAATTGATCATAAATTAATCTCTAATACATTATCAAATATGGGAAGGCAAGGTAGGGATTTTAAAAATATACCCAATTCTCTAAACCTAAGTAGTTTTAAGGAAATGTGGTCTCTACTGAACTCCTTCCTATCATAATATGAATTAGGGAGAAGTTGTAACTCTCATATACATCTTGAAATTTTAAAAATTTCTCTTTTATAACTATAAAAAGTATAATTTTAAGCCTACCATTGCATAGATCATTAAATTTTGAACATTTTTTCTTTTTATAGCTCCTCAATCTGAGCTAAGGAGCAAAAGTTATGACCCCTTCTGCGTAGGCTCTCCAAGGGTATTTCACCGGCAGAATAGGGTTGGGGCAAGTTCTTCAAACCATATTCCTCTGGTAAAATACACTTAGAGGGTCTATTAAAAAGGTACTATTTATTTTTCATAGGTCATCCCGAGGAACCGTAAAGAGGATATTTGCTCAAAATTTCATGATCCAAGCAATGGTGAAAGGAAAAGAAAGGATTTCTGAAAGTCATAAAATAAGTCACCACTCGGACATTATATATGTATATTATATAAAGGTATATTTATATCTATATCTATTTATCAATGTTTCATATTTACTTACATATTCCTTGAAATAATTTGGAATTTTTTGCTCCCCAAAAATGACTTGAGCCTATATATTTTGACCCCTCCCACCTTTTGTCCGCTCGTCACTCGGGGGTTTTTGCTCGGAAAATGGAAACCCCCCACAATACAAAATAAATATTAAACAATTTATAAAGACTACAACACACAACTCTCCTAAGAGAGATGAGTGCCAGTCCTAAACAAAACAAGAGAGAGAGAAACATTAATTACTAACAAAAGACTATAACAAAAGTAAGGTGCAGTAAGGTACCTATGACAAGAGTTGGTAGGTATGGAAGTAAGGAGGAGGTAGAGGTATGCAAGCAGGAGGTGGCAGGTAGGCAAGTAGGTGGCTCACGAATATAGCTGGATGTATTCGTACGAATACCAAAAGTAACAATTGTTTCAAGTTTATACTACATTTATTTGTACGAATAAATGTTTATTCGTACGCATAAATTTGGAAAAATTGTTAATTTAATGTTTATTCGTACGAATAAATGTTTATTCGTACGAATAAATGTTTATTCGTACGAATAAATGTTTATTCGTACGAATAAATGTTTATTCGTACGAATAAATTTGGAAAAATCGTTAAATTCGTTTTAATTCAAAAAAATCACGATTTTTCGCGTTTTTTTGAATCGAAAAAAAATTTGAACGAATTAATGCAACTTAGGAGAAACTACAACAAGCAATGGTCAAATTCTATGGCATGAGAGAAGATGGTAAGAGGAAATCCATTACAACATTGCATTTTACTTAATTCATTTCATATATCATGTTTATCCTAACTATTTCTCTCTTTTGTTGTACAAAATGCAATGACAAGCTCATATTTGTCATCAAAACTCAATTGGTGAAAGAACACAAGTTAGAGAGAGTGAGCATTTGCATTATGAACAAAGCCTTATTTGGTATTCAAGGGAATGTGAAAATAGAGCAAGACTTCTCAGTTCAATTAGAGAAAGATATATGGTTGCATGCAGCATTTGAGACTCTGAAAGAGTGCCATGGGACATTGAAATGGGTTCTAAATAGAACAAGAATCCCATCAACGATCTAAAGACAAGAGGAAGGGCAAACACTGAAAATAGATGGCCATGGAACATTGCGAGTTGAATGTCATCTTGATGGTGATTTGAAAACCCTTAAGTGCTTGCATGGTTGTGATACAAGGGCAAATGCAATGTTCACATGCCTTTATTGCAAGTGTTCTCAACGTAAGCAAAAGGCTGGATTACAATGGGAGAATGGCACTCTCTCTTGTAGCCAACAAATGCAAGCTCCCAATCATGACAAGAAGGATCCAAAGTGTGATCCCATCTTGCCCATCCCACTAGAGATAGTATACATGTGCACTTTACATGCAGAACTATGCATAATTGGATAAGTTATTGTATTTGCATCTTGTTTATGCTTGGAATTTGATTCCACAAGAAGTATCCACACGATGCATTGTAGAAGCTGAGAAGTTTCTCTCAAAGATGGGATTCCATGGAGTACATGTCAAACTTGAGGAGGACAAGAAAATGTCTAGGGAAATAAAGAATCTTCTTGCCAAAGTGTCCATGGGTTGAGTGAAGGTAAGGAGATTCCTATCTAACCACAATCTTGACAAAGACAAACATACATTGCCAAAGAATATTTGGTTGTGGGAATACTAGAAAGCAGTGTGTGAATGCATGACCAATAAGGCTTCTCATCCTTAAGTAGCAACTTTGAGAGCTAAAGTATGGGCAAAGATAGATGCATTTATAAAATTGCTTCGCCAGGTTTGAATTGATGAGATGCATTATGAAAGGTTCATGATGCCTATGAAAGAGTTTATGCAATTAATAGTGAAAGCATGGGGGAATCGCACATTATGCATCGCATGGTAATCTTGTCACCATCATATTATTTCGCACTTGCTTTATTAAAGTTGTTTGTTGCTAAAAGTCATGTTAGTAGCATATTCTCTATATAGGCAGACCATGGTGTGTATAGGATTGGGGACCTTTGTCCATTTGGAATACACAAGCCATGGAAAAGCTGCATTAGAGACAAGGCAATCTACATCAAGAACTCAAGGCATGGTGGTGGTGTCACTCATAACAATGAATTGAATGAGATGTTCGACTAGTTTTTTAGATGTTTACTAGGTAGGACTTTGAAGTTTGAAAAGGTAAAGGCATCAGAACTTGCAAAATAAGTTCAAATTGTATCAAATAATAGAAGGCATAGTGCTTGGAAAGCCTCCATAGGGTGTCGAGGAGTTGCACATTGGTTGCAAGCTAGAGTGAGAGAAGGCAGAAGATGTGTCCAACCAGAAACAAAAGCTATAAATAGTTATGAAATGAATATCATGATTATGTTGACCACAATTTGTATACTCTCTTGGAGTCTAGGGTCAGTGTGAGGCAAGGAGGTTGGGGAAGGTGGGGGTAGGGTGAGGGAGGGGGAAGAGAAGGGAGGGGTAGGGGGTAGGCATGGGTGGGGGAGGGATAGGATGATAGCGGGGATAGGGTGAAACCCTAAACATAATTAAAAGGGGTCTAAATAGATTGATGGGCCTAAATAAAACGTTTTTAAAAACCCTAATTCTCATTTTTTGATGGCACTAGTCAAGAACACTACCAGATCCACAGGATGCCGCCTCCACTATTCCTCTTCTAGCTCCATGACCTCCATAGCATCTATACATACAAACCTCTCTGGGTTCAATGTCACCTCCTCAAACTATCGTGAGCCCCCTGGAACTCTCGTGAGCCCTCCCCGAACTCTCGTGAGCCCTCCCCCAACTCTTGTGAACCCTCCCTCAACTCCCAAGAGCTTGATCCCTCCCCTAGGTCCTACGCCCCCTCCCTTGACTCTCATGAGTCCTCCCCTCCACATGAGCCTTCTACCCTTCATGAGCCCTCCCCCAAGTCCCAAGAGCATGTGCCCTCCAAAAAATCTCGTGAGCCATTCCTCGAGTCCCGTGAGCCAACCCTTAACTCCTAGGAGGGCCAAGATGAGTACCGTGGCTCCCCTGATGACCATCAAACAACCACCTTCTTATCTTCTCCCCATGAGAGATAGGTCACCCCTTCCCTTGATAGGACTCCCCCAAATGAGCAGAATGTTTTTGAGAACTCCTCGGTATTGAGAAACTTCCACAAAAACTGCCAGGAAGAGTAACATCATTCATGGCCAAGTTATACAGCCTGTCATGGACATAATTATTGTGCCCATGAAACCACGAGGGATTAGGACAAAGCAGACGCCAAGGAAGCCCCATCATAAGGACATAAGAAAAGGTGCAAGCTCAAGTCTATCATGAGAGGAGGATTCAGAGGAGAATTAGTGCAGGGAAGAGTAGCACAAGAAATTCAAAATCCAACAAGAGGCCATGGATCCATGTTTGGGTACCTGTATAGCCTCCACCAAGAGTCAGGAAGACATACAGAGAAAAGCCAAGAGCGAGGGCTCTAAGGGAGAATAGATAGCTGTAGAAGAGCACCAACAACCTGATCCTACATTCTCCCTTCCAGCATGTGGTATGAAAGATAGCACAGGGGTACAAGGACGATGTGCACTTCAATACAGGAGCTATGGGGGTGCTCCAAGAGGCTATAGAGCAAGTTATCACCTCTTTGTTGGAGGACGCCAAGTTGTATTCCATCCACAAAAAGCACATCACAGTTATGGACAAGGACATGGATCTAGCAAAGCAGTTAGAGATGGACCCAAGATTGAAGCCCTAGAATCTCTTAGAGCCAACCCTTAGGACTTTACCCCCTGCCCTTGAAGGCCCATTATTGTATCTGAGGCCCAAGGGGCGATCATTTTTAATTATATATATATATATATATATGTACACTATTTGAGTAAATTCTCCTTGTTTGTGTGACTTTACTATTCATTTCAACATTTATTTTTGAATTCTATCAAATCCTAGAGGAATTTCACTGTGGCACTGAAGGCAAAAGTGCCAATTCATGGGAGCGCAAAATGCCCTAAACCTGCCATGGCACAAATTTGGGCATTCTGGCCTAGAATGCCCTAAACCTGCCATGGCATGAATTTGGCCATTCTGGCAAGGCTAGAATGTCCAAATCTGCACCGTGGCAAGTTTGGGGCATTCTAGGCCTTTCTAACCTCTTTGACACATCTCTCAGACCACTTCTTCTGCTACAAGTCACCCTCCCCCATGTCTTCATTTGGGTGGAGGTGACCAACGAGTTCTTGTCAAATTGAACCAATTTTATCTTTGTGCCAACCTCACAATGTCAGAGGGTTTGTCCTTCACCTTGCCTTAGTCATGACATTTGAAGAAGGATATGAGATCAAGGGCCATGAACATTTCAAGAAGCAATACGAATTGCATAAAGGACTAAATTAAACATCTTAAGTGATTATGATTCAACAACCATGCAAAATCATTGCTATGTCCCGAGCACTTTTGCCTTCTGGACCATGGTGAAAATCCTCTAATATTTGATAAAAATGATCATCCGAACACCGTGAATTGGTGAAAATCATACTAAATTGGCTAGAAATGTATTAAATTAACACAGTTAAAAGGATGGAACAAATATAGCATCAACGACTCATAAAAAAACAATGGAATAAATATTATAAATTCATCAAGAGCAGGGATGACTTAAAACAAATAAGAAATACATGTACCCATTAAAGTCATGTATCCATTGAAATATATGTTTATATTTTATAATGGATTACAAGAGGCCTCATAGGCTATCTTTCAATGGATACATAGACTTAAAGTCATGCATCCATTGAAATATATGTTTATATTTTATAATGTATTACAAGAGGCCTCATAGTCTATCTTTCTTCTTAGCTAGTTCTATTACATCAATAATGGGGGTCTTTGAATCCCCTAGTGGACTCCTAGATGTAAACCTAGCTGTAATAGTTGTTGCCATCAATGCCCTACCATGAATGTTTGATCCAAAAGCATTGATAGTAGCCAGGTGGTGTAATGACCTTGTTGGCATTCTGAGTTATTTTGGAGTATCCAATAGCACGTGACAATGCGTTGCATTTCAGTAGCTCCATAGGCCCTTAAGGAGAAAACTTGCTATGGAAGACCACAAGGTGTTTTGTGACTTTGCCGAGGTAATGGGCCAAAGAATGATCTCGCCCAAGTGCACTGTGAACATTACCCCGTCGAGATGAGAATTCATCGACCTCAAATTACTCCTACAACAATTCAACAAACATTACAAGACCAACGAAACAAATTATGCTAGAAGACCATAAAAAACAAAACATTGTTCAAACTTACCACTATAGCATCATTGACTTCTATCCCTTTCTCATTTGCAATGTTGATGGATCCAGGTGTTGTGTGATGTTGCATTTGAGAGGTGGAAGCTTTCTCCTATCTTGTCTTGGAGGTGGAAGCTTTTGCATGAGAGGGCTATGCATCATATATTGACATGTCTGCATCCCTCAATGAACCAGGATCGTCAAGTCTTCCATTGTCTAATCTTTGAAACCTAAAAACCCAAGATCTTTTACACTTGTGACAACATCAAACCTAGCTAGGACTCTGAGTGTCTCATCCTCAGGGGATTCACCTCCAAAAATTTTAGTGTACCACGTGCATTCAAAAGGAGGGGTATTTTAATGCCACATTTGGAAAAATTATAACAGGATTACAATAACAGGAGGGGTTTTAAAATCAAATTTAAGAAAAAATCCGTTAGTTCATAAGTAAAGAGGGGTGGTTTTATTAAGGAAAAAAATTTAGTTGAGGGGTTTTTAAAATACCCCTTGAACGCACAGGATACCTATGATTTCTTAGTACTTAGTGCACCTCCCGAGGTCTCATCCTCTTGTAGTCTAAAAAGAACCTCTATGTCCTGGAGGAATACATACTCTTCTCCATCAATGATAAGAGGGGGCAAGGACCATACATCTGCTTCTGGGTCAGCAGATTTTGATGTAGATTCTTGGTCTACTGGCTCTTGGAGTAGGCCCAATGCTTCAACTGCTTCCATCTCCTCTCTTGCATGGTCAATACTCTCTTCTATTTACAAGTCACAGTTTAGTCTAGGGATGAGGATATCAATAGTCTTGCTAGAGGGGGTGCTCGAAATGAGGCCTCTTCCTCTAAATTTCCTTCTTGGAGAAGAAAGATGAAAGATGAATGTCATCTCCCATGAAAGTAATTTAGTGCATGTATTTCCCAGGATCCCCGCTTCTAGGAGGTCATTCATCTCTACCATCCTAAACCCTTCCTTTATAAGATTATCACAAAAGTGGGCCAAGTGCTTCACAAACTTTGGTTCATCTAGGAATAGATACTTGATGTAATCTATTGGAACCCATGTCTTTGAAGGGTCATAAGGTGTATATGCAAAACTAGTGAAATTATCTGGCATATAGTTAATGAGATCTATGAAGTCATCCTTGGCTCACATATATCTGCCTTGAACATCTAAAGTCCTATCAAACACAAAAAACAGCTCTTCCTTGTGACTTGCAAATGTAGTTCGCGAGTTGAACTCATGGAATGTAGCTCTTGTTGAATCCATGGCAAATAACGGCGGCTAATGGAGTGAGTTAGTTTTGGGGGTGGGAGTTTCTATGGCTCTCTAAAAGTGAAAGTGAGAATGTAATGTAAAACTGACTCTTACCCCTTTATATATATCAAAACCCTAAAAATTAAAACAAATCATTAAATCCCCAAAATTTTTGGAAAACTTTTACCATGAACTCAAAGGAAACAAACATCAAAAGAAATAACACCTCAATTTGAATGTCCATCATTTTTTGAAACAAGAGCTCGAATTTGGCAAAAAATTTAATGTTGCACTAGTCAAATACATTCTTAACAATCTTCAAAGTTGCAGGATGAATGAAATTGGCATTATGCATGCACTTCTCCATACATCGGCTAATCTTTCCACCATTTAAGGTAAAGTTGAAGAATTCTGACATGCGATCCTCCATGACCAACAGGTGTTCTTGCACATCCCTTAGATTCCATTGTGATGTGACATTCAGATTATGAAAAACTCCTTCTATCAAACCCATGTGCTACGCTTACATATTTATGAGTGACCCCTCGAGGCTGCAACTTGCTCTGATGCTTGCAAGGCCTTTGCTTATACCTTAGCCTACCTTGGCCTTTGTGCCCTCCTTGAGCATTCTCTCACATAGCACTATCTTTTTTGCATCAATGGCTTTCGTATGTAGAAAAGTCATCTTCTTATCATATTCTTAAAAACTAGTTAAGGGCAGTCCACATCAGGTGCATTGCACAATTGCGATTGACTGAGATGACAACTTCGATTTTCCATCCATGCAATTCTTCAAGTTAGTCATCACACTCCTGGAGATTTCCCTTGAGAAAGCTACCATACATCCACTCAATTGCTCTATTTCTTCTTGTACATGCCAAAACTTCATGGTTCCTCTTATATCAAAAAATTACCCTATAGTCAATTTCAACACATCTTGAACATCTATTGGCAAGGTCAAAACGTGCCTCCACCATTTGCACTAATTTAAGCATTGGGGTATAAATCTAAGATAGTGTTTTCTTCCACAACTTCTCCAAGAATTATGATTCTTTCCATGTGGCAAAGAAACCAAGTCCCAAATCTTATTCTTTATAAGTGAACTCATCTCTGATTGCATTCTCTGATTGCATAGCATACTCCCACTTGCGTTGATCCTCACGCATCATAGCCTCTCTGTAGCAAGAAGGCTCCCCGCAAGTAGTAAGCATCACATAGTCTACCCTTGGAACAAACCTATCAGGCGGCCTAGACACTCTAGATGATCTTCTCAAGGGCATTTTAGCTTGCTGTCCCACCTGCATATCAGCCACATTTGGCTCATCATTTCCACCAATAGATGATCCATCATCTACCCTTGATTGTATACCTATGGGAGTACTTGGTGGTACCATTTCTTGCACATTTGGTGCATGGACAGCTTGCTGTCTATCAACATATGCAGGTGGATTCACATCCTAGAAAGTGATTCTCCTCATTTCCACATCCCGCATGGGTGCCTTATGCATCTTCTTCTCATTGAAGACTACATCATGGCTGCATATGATCTTCTTTGCTTCTGGATCCCAGAGATGATAGCCCATCTCTCCACTTTCACCATAACCCAGAAAGATGCATTTCCTAGACTTAGGATCTAGCTTCTTTCGAATCTTTTGGCACATGTCCATATTTCTCACACCCAAATATACGCAAATGAGAGTAAGAGGGCTTCTTGCCACTCCATGCCTCTTCAGGAATACCACCATCCAAACTCTTACTAGGTGATCTCTTGATCACATGCACTGCAATCTTCATTGCCTCAGCCCAAAAACCATCAGAAAGACTTGCATTGGAAAGCATGCATTGCAACCTTTCTTGAATGGTACAGTTCATCTTTTTTGCAATAGGATTTTGCTCTGGAGTATGAGGGGATGTGAGCTCCCTCTTAATCCCACGTGTATCACAGGAATGCTGAAAGTCATGAGAGATCCTATAACTCCCACAAACACATTTCATAGACATAAAAACACCAAGAGAACATTTCTCACAAAAGATCTAAGGAACTCAACAAAGAGATCCTAGAACTCCCACAAACAAATTTCAAACACAAAAACACCTAAGACACTTTTCTCACAAGAGATCAAAGGAACTCCATAAAGAGAACCTAGAACTTCCACAAACAAAGAAACAAAGACCAAAGACAAAAATCTCACAAGAGATCTCAGGAACTCAAAATGAGACCCTAAAGCTCCTAACACAAAATCCAATTTATTTCAGATCTTTTGGTTTGCTTTCACAACCTTGAAGAACCTTTCTTCTTCTTTTCCTTGTTTGATCTCTTATGCTCGGTTAGGGAACCAAGCGTGAGATAAGAGACACTGGCAAACAGTGACCTTATATACAAAAATGTAGCCACATATTCATCCTAATACAAGTTTATTTGTACGAATACGTTATTCGTACGAATAGGTATTCATACAAATATATAGGGATGACTTGTCGATTTATGTAAAAAACGTGACACGTCACCGCTTCTTTACCTGATTTTTTCTTTCATTCGAATCATTCGAGCGAATTTCTCACATTTTTTGAATTACGAATTCAAATTTTTCTACTTAGGGCTTATTGCATTTCAGATCGGGGGGGCAAAGCATGATTTATGGAATACTTTATAAGTGCATATTTTCTTTCTTTTTTGTACATCTTTCTCTACTTTTTTTTCTTATTTCTAATGTAACAAGCTTTCTGAAAGCAGGTTCCTAAATATTTTTTTAAAAAAATTTACTCTTGATTTACGCATTAGATTAACTAATGATTGATTTTTGCTAGTTTTTGAATATTAGTCTTTGATTGTATAATGGTTAGTTGAGGAAGTGTTAGTCTTGTAGTTTATTAGTATGAAAGACTATTAAGTCAATCTTTGGAGAAATTATTGATTAATTAATAATCTTTCATGTTTCCTATCTTGATAGATAGATATGATGAGTAATTCTGGTATTTTGCTAAAGTTGATTCCTTAGTGGGATCATAATGGATAAGGTCTCTACGTTGTAGTTAAATTTTCATTTAAATTGGTTAGGCATGCTTGATAAGCTAATTTACATCATGTGATGATTCATATCTCCTAATAACCTTTGATGACCAACAAACAATCAGGGTTCCAACATTTTTCACTCATGAAATTTATCTCCTATCTTGCCAACCTATCAGTGGATTCCATCTATATTTCTCAAGGTAAAATCCTTCCTAACATTTACCAATTCATTAAAGGGCATGGGTCAATTTCACAATGTGATCCATCAGTTGAAAAGGATGGGAGGCCATTTCAATGTGCTCCACTAGCTAAAAAGCCTCTAGCGATACCCTCGACATGCAAGAAAGATGGTGGAAAGCCATAAAATCAAACAAGGTATCATGTTTGCTTGAAGGGAGCCACAAAATCAAACAAACACTCTTTGAGCCTTTTCGCTCATTATCAGAGTTCAAACGTGAGCAATTTCCTTAGGTGTGCTTTCTAAACCACACTTTTCTTTAAAGTTTTGATACGTTGGTTGAGTTCTCCTATGAGACCTCAAATCCCTCTTTTACCCTTGATGGTCACATCTCAAACATCATTCTCCACCTAAACATCGTCCTCTAAAATCTTAGAGGCGTACAAGTGTGTGGCACATGTGTATCCCTTAGAGGGAAAATATATCTCTATTCTCTGAGAATTAGTGCTGAGATTTACTTATTGGGGCTACAAGCTCCACAGATACGCTCATTTAATTCAAAGCCAAACTCTTGACCCGCAATGTTTCCAAGGAATGAACGTGAGTAAACAAGAAACATTCTTCTTATTGCGATAAAGGATATGATATAAAAGTACACCGCTACAATTACAAGAATATGATACAAAAGTAACCCATACAAAGCATATTTTGCACAGCTAATTCTTGGTGACTGAAATGTTACCCGAATCGAAACACTGCTATTCCTTGGTGATAGCATCTTAGGCATAATTAAGAACTGCTTCTACTTCCCCCGAGCAGTCAAAGCCCGGCAGTCAAAGCTCAATGTTCAGGGCCATAGAAGTTTTAAGTTAATATATACATATATTGTCGAAAGAAAACATTTTCCTAGCCACACCAACACCGTTCAACCTTCGCCGGCATATAAGCGTCCCAGCTGGACTCGGTCCCATGAGCTACCAGCCCGCCGACAAAGGAGAGCTTTTGGAGGTTGAGCACCTAGTACGGTAGGCCTCAGTTTCGAAGATAAAGATGAACTTAGTCAAAGCATACACGCAGAACTAGCACGCGACGGCACAGACGTAATCCGGATGCGCAACTGTATCTTTCAACTCTCTTCGAAGATTGTTCTCCTTGCTGGAGTCGTCACAGATCACATCCTCACCACTCATGTCTTTGGTCGTTTGCTCAACCTGCTGCTGCAGTTCACGGTAATTTTGCGCCTGCAAATACTCACGCTGCCAAAACGGCATCGTCGATGAGTCAAGCCGAGTTTCGGGAAAGAAGCAGCAAAAACGTAAATGCATAGAATGCGCAGACAGTAGTCTTCAATTACGAACAAGTTATGAACTCTGAAGCAACGATAGCTGGACGACATTAAAGCTGGCATGTGGGAAAAAAGTTTACGAAAATTTCGAAGAGAAACCACGCTTCAAAATACGCGAATTCGAGCACCAGAGTAGAGATTCAAAAGCATGTGCATGCAGGAGCGCGCTCCAAAAAAAAAGAATGCAAGCGGGGAGGGTGTGGGCGAGAGCTGGACAAACCTTGTGTGGCAGAGGGGCCGGAAAGGAAGGGCCATGAGGGGGAGAATCCAGCTGGGAGATATCTGCAAGAGAAAAACGGGGAAGAGATGATTAATAAGGAGGAGGAGGAAAGATGAAAACGATAGGGGGGGGGAGGGTGAAAGCAAGAGGCAAGCTGGGGAGGGGGGAGGAGGTAGAGAATGTACCTGGGGAAGGGAGGGGACGGGAGAAGGAGGAGGAGGAAGAGGAGAGGAGCAAGAAGAGGAGGCAGAGGGGGAGCTGGAGGCGATGCATGGTGAGGATTCAGGAAGGTACGTGAGCTCACTGAAGCTTAAGTATATATTTGTTTGTTTACATCCAGATGCCTTATATAGGACAGCCGTAGCCCGTCTTGCGTAGGTGGAATAAGCGCCGTCCGCACTAATTCGCCACGTCGGCCCACGTTACCCTCCCTCCAATTCCATCGTTCAATAGTGCTTTTCTTAACCCAAAGTCTCCATCACACAATCAAGCCAATTCATCAACACTTAGCAAAGGCTCCCTGAGCTCAAGACATCTACGTATGCACTCACTCGCATATAGCACCCTCCCACACCAGTGTAGCTTGCAAGCTGTAGAGCGTTTTAGCTAAATAACCCAGGCTATTTGTAGAGACCACAAAATTCAAAAATCCATTTTCAATTCAATGGATCACAAGTACAGCTTGGATACACTTAAAGTAAGTAGTAAATATCTCTTCTTCCTATTTAGATTTGTTATTGCACAAGCCTATTTAAGCTAGTGTCTACATATTTGTCCTAAATTTTGGTAGCTTCGCTAATTTTGAATTGCATGCAT